>NC_056739.1:1640786751-1640954251 GCF_019279795.1 Protopterus annectens | reverse complement strand
TCACAGGCTCTGTGAATCATGAAAAGCTACATCATGTACAGCCAATACTGGATGCAGTGCTTCATGCATGCAGGAAACAGTACAATGTGTATCATGAGGTGGCAACAGATGAAGCCATGGTTGGCTTCCGTGGATGTTTGACATTTAGATAGTTTATGACTGGTAAGCCAGAGAGATATGGCATTAGGGTATGGGTGCTGGCAGACTCTCACAATGGGTATGTAAATGAATTCCAGGTTTACACTGGAAAGGCACAGCAGAATCCAGAGGTCCGACTGGCACACCTAATTGCAGTTAACTTAATTAGGGGACTGATTGGCAAGAAACATCACATTTACTTTGATAACTTCTTTATCTCTGTCCCTCTGGCACAGCAATTGCTGCAAGATGGTCTATACTGCTGTGGAAACATGCATACCAATATGTCAGGATGGCCTCTAACATTCAACAGACCGGACATTGTTAAAGCCCCTCGAGGGTACTACAAGCAGTTACAGAGTGATCCACTGCTGGCTTCTGAATGGAAGGACAGCACCTCAGTATTTCTGCTGTCAACTAATAGTAACCCAACCTTGTCAGTTCCCAGCACATGCAGGAGAAAGCGTGATGGAATAAAGGCATCGGTGCCACTTATATAAATGGAGTGGACTGAGCTGTCCAGCTCAGGACACAGTATCAGTATACAACTGAAAGAAAGGCCCAATAATGGTGGCTGTACTTGTTCTGGTTCTTATGGGATGTAACTATAGTGAATGCTTTCATTATATTTTGTGAAAGCAGAAACCATCAGCAAGTGTCATGCACTGGACATGAAATTCCTGCAACACACTTACAATTGCAAAGAAATCTTGGTACTTCCTTGCCAGTTACAAGAAGAGGAAAAGATGCACTGAGATTAGAGTCCCAGATCCTGTTAGCTGATTTGAGCCTGGCTCACACTTTCCAGTGAAATGGTGGAAAGCAAGATGCAAACACTGTGCCAGCAAGAGTAAACATGCTGAACCATCATGGGGATGCTAGACTTGCAAGATCAACCTGTGTGTTGAAATCTTCAGTCATATTGGTCTTGTGAATTGCTGACAGCAAAAAATGTACAGTATGCAATGTATGACAGAAATCAGGTTATGCAGTCATACCTAAACACCATGAATCTTAGGCTCATCCAGGATGGCAGTGGGGTACCTGGAGACTCATTAAATCAGTCCCATAGTGCTGCTTTCCAAGATATGCATAATTTCAAGGATGCCACTGTGATGCCTTCTTTCCATTCCTCAAAGGACACTAACAAAAAGTCAGTCTAGGTAAGTCTTTTTCTTTTCTCATGTATTCTTTGTGGAGGTCTCCTGACACTCTCCCACCCATCAGGTAAAGTAAATATATTTAAGTCAGACAAGAGACATTAGGTTAGTTCTCCCCTTTGATTCCTTATATCCACTGCTCATAGGTTCATAGGTGTATACTAGGCCAATGGCCCTGGAGCCTTTACAAGCCTAGCCCATAGAAGTGCCCTGGCATCATGTAGCCATTAGTTCCCGGTGCCTCTATTAAGTATTGCCACTGAAGTGATCCCCAGGGTGAACTTTCTATTTCCCATCCACTCATTAAGATTTCTCTTGAAAAGGGCCAGTGAGGTGTTCTGCTTGACATGTATGGGAAGTCTATTCCAGAGCATGGGCAGTCTCTGGGTTATGAACCTGCCCCTCCAGCATGTTCTGCTGATTGTAATAATGAGATTGAGGTCTCTGGAGCATGTGGTGCAGAGGGATTGGTATTTCTTTAGGTGTAACATTTCTAACAGGGCTGGGTCATACATGGCTTTGTAAGTCAAGCAGAGATCGCCTCTTAATAGATGATATGAGACAGAGAAAAACTGGAGTTTTTTGAGTCTGTCCATGTAGGGCATGTGTTTAAGGCCTAGGGTCCTCTTCGTGAGGTACTTTTGTGGCCTTATCAGCTGTTGCAGGTGTTTGGTGAGGTACATGCCAAATGGGGCATTATACTCAATGATTGGTCTAATGAAGGAAGAGTACAGAGAGATGATGACCACTTTCTTCCTGGATGCAAAACCCTTGGTAATGAGATGTGCCACATAGAAGGACTTTCTGATCACAGTAGCAATGTGGTGGTTGATGGAGAGGTTGCTGTCAACCTGTGTACCCAGATCTCTTATAATGCCTTCAGTGTTCAGTGGGCTCCCATCAATGTGGTAATTAGTGGGAACTGAGTTTTTCCCAAAGGGAATGATGATGCATTTTTTGACATTAAGCTTAAGGCCATGGTTTTGACACCAGTCGTTGGTCTCAGTGAGGCCTTTCTGTAGGATGTCTACATCACTTGGGGAGTTAAAAATGTCTCCCAGCTTGCAATTGTTGGTGAACGTGGTCAGCCAGAGTCCTTCCATGTTGGCCTGGACTTCTGAGAAGTAGATGTCAAACAGGAGAGGACACAGGACCAATCCCTGTGGGACTCCACTTGTGACTGGCCGGCAGTCTGACAAGGAGTCTGCTATTTTCAGACTGTGGGTTCTATCTGTGAGCCAATTTGCAACCCACCTAGTGATATAGGGGTTGATGCTTAGTTTGGTGAGTCTATCAATAATTCTTGAGTGGGTAATAGTATCAAAGGCCTTTTTCAGCTTGAGGTAGGCTGTATGAACTACCTTGCCCTCATCTACAGCCCTGGTGACTGACTCAAAGAAGTCAACCAGGTTGAGCAAGCATGATCTACCCTTCACAAAACCAAATTGCGTGGGATCTAGAGTTTGGAGATTCCCTATATCATTGCTAATTAGGTCCATGATAATGCGCTCCATAGCCTTACATATCAGACTCATCAGGCTAATGGGGCAATAATTCCTAGGGTCTGTAGTTGCTCCCCCTTTATGGAGAGGGATGACTGTAGCAGTGTGCCATTCTGCAGGGACAGGTGTTGTGCCAGTTCACTTTGTAGTTCATGTAGAAAACAGCCTGGGATATTGTTATGTCCCATGGAAGCTGTATTCTTGGCCTCGGACAATGCAGTTTTAACCTGTGCTGCAGTAATGCTGGGTGCCTGGAATTCTTCCGCTATTGTGATTGTTCCTTTGGGGGGGGGTAAAATTGGCACTGAATTTGTCAGCCAGTATGTTGGCAGTATCTGTTGGCTCAGTGTAGGAGGTACCATTGTGCAGTAACACAGAGCAAATCTGAGTATTGCAGTGGGGAGTCTTTATATAACTGTAGAAGGTTTTCTGGTTGTTTTTAGTGTCTGCCACAATTCTGCCTTCATAGCTAGTGTTAGATGTTTTGATGAGGGATCTCAACTTTTTGTTGAGGCTAATAAGGGAGTTTTTCCAGTGTTGGGACTTCACCTTTTTCTGCAACAGTTTCTTCCTTCTGTTGTAGAGTTTGTTAATGGCAGGCGACCACCAGATTGGCTTCCTTTTTTTTGGAGGAGAGTGTCTTTGTTCTTTTGGGTATGGCTAGTTCCATGCATTTATGTACGTGTTCGTACAGTGCATTGGTATAAGATTTGGCTGTTATGCACCTATTTTCCATTTGCATGGGTGCTGTGAAGTTAAGCACCTCTGTTTTTAGGAGCCCAAAGTCAGCTTTGGAGAAGTTTTTCATGGTGGTTACCTTTGCTGGTGGTGTGGGTGAGATGTGGATTTCCATGGTAATTAGTTTGTAGTCGGTTCTAACCAGGGAGGAATTGACTGTTGGTGTTGAGCAATGGTTGCCCATGTTAATAATAGCCAGGTCCAGGATGTTGCTTCTTCTAGTGAGGGTAAGATTGAGCTGGTCCAGTACATTGGAATTAATGAATTTAAGGAAGCACTGGGTAAGTGTACTGGAGCGTGAGAAGTTTTCCCAGTTGATGGAGGGGTAGTTGAAGTCACCCAGTATGAGAGTGTTGGGTTGGACCTTAATAGTTTCCAGGGTGCTTAGGAACATGGAATGAGAGTGTTGGGACATGGTTGGGGATCTATAGCAGGCTACAACCTCAATCACCATCTTACCCCCTGTTAGTTGTACCTGAAGTATCTTTGATGCGTCATGCTGGGCTACTAGTCTGGAGGTGTGCATATCCTTAATGAATATGGAGATGCCACCCCTTTGAAACTTCGGTTCATTTTCTGGGGCTGAAATGTGTGGAATAAGTTATGGCCTGGTATTGCAGGGATGCTTTCCGCTGCTTTAAACCAGGTCTCCATTACAGCACAAATGTTGATGTTCTCCATTTTGAGGAGTGCTTTGAATGAGTGAATTTTGAGATTTAGACTTCTAGCATTGAGCAGCATGACTCTCTGATTGTATTTATTTATAGCTATCATGGTGGTAATTTGGTCTTTGGAACACCACCTAAAAAAAGGCACTATAGGAATGAGACAAGAGCCTTACCAGTATCTGGAAACCTAGGGGTGATAGATGCAGCCCATCTCTGGCAAAGCATCGAGGTCTGTCAATCATGTCATCCCAAGCAGACAGATACTGGATCCCCTTAGAATGACACCAGAATCTTAGCCAATTGTTGAAGTCAATCATTTTCTGCTTGTACTGTGGTATAATTCTGGGCAATGGTAGGATACTACTTAGGTCTAGTGTCATACCTTGCCTGGGCCACATAATCTGAGAGCTCCTCCATGTCACTTTTCATGCAGTCCAGGGAGGTATGTCTCAGGTCATTCACACACACACGGACAATGACAGAGTCATACTTGTACTTGATGTGGAGTAACCTGAGTGCATGTGTTATTTGCCGGATCCTGGCACCCGACAGACATCTGAGTGTTACCTTCTCCTTATTCAACCTAGTGAGTGGGACATCAGTGTGCCTCACTATTGAGTCACCTATGATTAGTGTCTTGGGCAAGCTGTTTTGCCTTAGGGGCTTAGGTTGAGAGGCACACTGTGTAGGTGAGCTATGTGTATTGTGATTTGTGCTGTGTTGTGGTGGTCGAATGACTTTCTGATTATAGGTATCTGCTGTTTGGGTAGATTTCTATTGAGAGTCTCCGTGAAGTTGGGTGTGTGGTTTGTGTTTTTATGTGAGAGCTGTGATGGTGGGTGTTCTGGAGGGCTATGTGTTCTATGTGGTGTGGTGCAGGTGTTAACCTTCTCCTCTTGACCAGCTATTCCGGTCTTGGCTGGAGAGTGCATGTCTTCCAGTTTGGATATATAAGTACATCTCTCACAAGTCTGAGTGTTGGGAGGTAAGAGGAGAGGGTTGTCTGTGTACATGAGGCAGTTGCTACATGACCTCAGAATGTCTAAGTTCACCAGGTTAATAGGAGAAAGTACAGGGAACTGACCTTTAGACATGCCAGGAGGGATGGTCATTATTAGTAAGTACTGGAGCTGTTTCCTTATAGGACATTTAGTGCTGTTAGCAATTATGTGTGCTACAATATATGCTACAAGAAGCCGGATGAGATGCTAGGCAAATAAGCTAGTTAAATGTAAGATAGATAAGACAACTAGCAAGATCTAATGGAAAGATTGAAGAGCAGACTTTTGGGCACTGGTAATAGTTTACCTTAGTTTAGTGGCACTGCATGGTGCGCAAACCTGTGCAAAGACACGCTTTTAAAGCAGAAAGTTGAAGGGGAGCTAGACATCTCTCCTCTTGTGTTCAATAGGCTACCTAGTGCTTACCACTCCCACTGATAAGCTGAGAGGCTTCTCTCTAGCACAGGAAGGTCTGGGGAACTCAGAAACTACAATACAGTCCTGAACACAGCAAATCTGCATCTGGACTACTCTAGCAACAGGAAAAGCGGGAAAACAAGCTAGAACTTTTTTTTTTCTTATAAATATAACAGTATCAAATGAGCAAACTGATTTAAACAAATTATTTATTTATTTAATTATGTATATATTTATTTATTTATTAATTTCAAGTTTGATTTATTTCCAGTTTGATTACCGGGGAAGTCCACTGGGCCCAGAGAGCCCATTTTCAGTGGATGCCTGGGGAGAAAAGCTCCATGAAACAGATTACAGTAACTATAGCAGTTCAATAAAAATAAAAGTACAAGTACAAATACAAATCAAATAATACAAATTGTGAGCAATATTGCCCATAGTGGAAAAATATTGTGCAGGTACATTTTAACAAATTCACACAATTAAAAGTCAAAAGTCAAAAGCTAGTTACAATATTTACAGAGTGTGAGAGATCGTATGGGAATTAGCTATAGAAGGTTATAGCCAGCTATAAGGTGCTTAGGAACTCAAGAAGTTTGAAATGTTAGTGATTTTGCCTCCCTTGTGGAGAGGGAAGAATAAAGGCAGAACACCAAAGTTTAGGGACATAGGATTCCTTTATGGATCTATTAAGTAGGACACTAATTGGGAGAGCTATACCATCGGCAGCAGACTTGAGAAAGGAAGAGGGGATGTTGTCAGGTGCATTGGAACAGGGTTTAAGTTTGGATAGAAGTCTTTTTATGTAGTTAGTGGAGACAGGTTTAAGCTCAAATATAGGGGGGAATTATTTGGGGACTTAGATGAGGTGGAATGCAGGAGAAATGGGTCATTGTTGGGAAAAGTTTTTGTTAGGTTGGATATTGACTCTATAAAAAAAAAAAGAGTTGAATAGTGAGGCTAATTCAACGTCAGATTTACTTGGGTCCAGACAGGGGTTATTTTTGGAGCCTGGGATGAAGAGTGAGGTTATGGAGTTGCAAAAAAGCCTATTTTGGGGATGGTTGGACTGCAGCTTAGTGTAGTAGGATTTTTTTTGTCTTTGAAGATTTGTTTTTTACAAAGTTACGGAGCTGTGTATATTGGAGAAGGGTTTCGAGAAGTTTATTATTTTAGTAATGCTTCCAGGATTTGCCTTTTTGATGCATAATTTGCTTTGTTTCTTTGGTTAGCCAAGGGGCAGTTATAGTTTTTATGCTTTTTTTCCTTGGTGGAGCTAGGGAATTTAGAGCATCTAGAAAAGTATAATTAAAGTGGTCTATGGCTTTATCGAGTCAAAGGGTTTTTAGAATGTCCAATTCATTTGTTTGAGATAGTCAGAGAAGGTTTTGGGGTTAGATTTACTAAGGTTGCGGGTCTAAATATATTGATGTTGGTGTGGATGGGAGATGGTTGCACAGTAAATGAAAGCTGGGAGGTGGTCACTAATAGAGTCAGGAATGGTGCCAGAGCTGGTAATTTTATTTGGATGGGTGACTAAGATCCAGTCAAGCGTGGATCCTGGGGGATTTGTTTTATTGGCTCTGGCGATAGAGTGGGTTACTTGAGTACAGTTAAAGAGGTTAATGGATAGGGAGGGTATGGGACTGTTGCTTTTATTCCAGTCAATGATTACATCAACTAGTATGTAAGTTTCAAGGTTAATTTCAGCTGAGGCCTATTGGAGTATGTCTTCAAGAGTTGAGATGTTATTTCCGGGTGGGATATAAAGGGTGATGATACAGAGGCTTTTGTGATTATTCATTTTTAATAGACCAACTGTTAAGTTCTGCATTGGCAAATTTAGGAATGGGGTTTGGTTGGGGAATTAAGGTAAGTAGATTGGAATAGATTAATGTAACGCCTCCTCCTTTTTTCTTTGGGCGGTCACATCTAAGAGAGTGAAATCCAGAGGGTAAGATTTCAGAGTCAGACGTGAGGTTTGAGCCAAGTTTCAGAGATGGCTACAATGTCAGGTTGGTTATGGCTTAGCCATGCTTAAAACTAATGTACTTTGTTGTTGAGACTCTGGGCATTAAGCATGAAAAATTTAAGAGTACTGAAGGAGGATGAAAGGTTAGAGGAAGGGGGAGGGTAATTGTTATTTTTGGGTGGGTTAGGTCCGGGGTTGGGGTGAATGTCTCCAGCTAAGACGAGGTTATTGAAGGAAGTTATTTTAGTGTGTTTTGGTTTGGATTTAGGGTATTCTGGATGGTCTAGTATTTGTTTAAGAGTAAGCTTCTTAACAGTAGTGGAAATAATTTTAGGACTAAAAAGGTGCAGAGGGTTGAGCTGAAGCAGACAGGAGGAGATGGAAAAGAAATGATTATTTCTGTAAGGGAGGAGATGGTTTTGTGTGGGAGTATGGTAAGGAGTAGAGAGTGGAAGCTGACTGCAGGTATAGGAGCTGGTATGGTATCAAGTTGTTAGGAGTAGTAGGAGGGAGATGGCGGTTCGGAGTGTTAGGAACAGTAAGGAAATCAATTAACCAATTAGCCAATGAAAAAGCTCAAAACTGTGCTGTGTTCCAGCAGTCTTCAATCAGACACATTCTAGCTGCAGATTGCTGCCACTGGAGTGCAGGGGAACCTTTTCCAAAAAAAAAGATGACCTGGATTAGTGCTCAAGTTATAAAAACAAAGTTAGATTCAGCAGGTCTGAATCTAGTCTATGCTACAGCAAACAAGACGCACCAATTTCAGAAAAAAACAGTTCAAATAAGCAGGCACAATAAGCCTTTGACCAGAAATACCGAGCTAAGAAGGGCAGACTCTACCCTCTCCTTCCACAAGAGTGCAGACCACAAACCTTCATAATGTAAAATAACTGGCCTGAAGTCCAAGTGCTTAAACCAGAACTAGGACACTTTTAGAATAACAGACACTAAGCCTTCAAACAGCAACTCCCAACTTGGAAGGATGTAAGCTACCTGTTCTGCCACAAGAGTGCAGACCACAAACCTTCTTAATGTAAAAAAACTGGCCTAAAGCTCAAGTGTTTAAACCAAAAGGCTTAGAATAACAGTTGTAATTTAATCAGGCTACTAACAAGCAGTAATAAATGCAGCAGAATAAATGCAATTGAGTACTTTTAAGAACAGGCAGCAAAAGCAAACCAAAGTAATAAAGTTGGAAGAAACACAAATACAGTAAAAGTAGATACCAGTAAGAGTGAAAGGGAAGTTCCACAATAGGGTACTGAGACCAGCTATGTTATATGGGTTGGAGACAGTGGCAGTGACAAAAAGGCAGGAATCAGAGCTGGATTTGGCAGAGTTAAATACGTTAAGATTTGCACTGGGCATGACAAGGGTAGACGGTATTAGGAATAAGCATATTAGAGAGTCAGCCCAGGTTGGATGGTTTGGAGACAAAGTCAGAGAGCCAAGATTGCGTTGGTTTGGACATGTGCTGAGGAGGGATGCTGGGTATATTGGGAAAAGGATGCTAAGGATGAAGCTGCCAGGTAAGTGGAAAAGAGGAAGGTCTAAGATAAGGTTTATAGATGTGGTGAGAGAGGACATGCAGGTGGTTGGTGTGACAGAGCAAGATGCAGAGGACAGGAAGAAATGGAACAGCCGAAAGATAAAGAAGAAGTAAATGTAGATGAATAAAGTGCAATTTTTTTAATATAACAGTAGCAAAACAGGAAACTGATTTAAACAAATTAACCAATTAACCAATAAAAAAGCTCAAAACTGAGCCCCGTTCCAGCAGTCTTCAATCAGACAAGTTCTAACTGCACATTTCTGCCACTAGGGTGCAGGGGAACCTTCTCCAAAAAACGATGGCTTGGATTAGTGCTCAAGTTATACAAATAAAGCTAGATTTAGCAGGTCTGAATATTGTCTATGCTACAGCAAACAAGGTGCACCAATTTCAGAAAGAAACAGTTCAAATAAGCAGGCACAATAAGCCTTTAACCAGAAATTCCCATCCCAGAAGGGCATAATCTAGCCTCTCCTCCCACAATAGTGCATATGGAAATGGAAAAAGCAGAGGTAAGGCAGACTGCTGACACTGAATGAAGTCATGAGACAGTGCCAGTATCAGCAGTCTGAGTGGGTAACCAGCACAGGTATGGGACACTTCAGATGCCCTCGTGTGCCACTAAAGCCTCGTGCATGTTCTGGGTTTGTTATTGGAGTGGTGGGCCTTACTCTGGTTTTCTCTTTATGTGTGCCCTTTCTGTGGCCCATTGTCAGTATCCATTCATGTAGTATTTTGGCTAGGGCAAGAATGTGTCTGTTTACAGTGATTTGTGCCTACTGGCATTCTAATACTGTGTGCACCAATGGGTGTCATACCTAAACACCATGTATCTTAGGATCATCCAAGATGGCAGTGGTGAACTTGGAGACTCTTCAGCTCTGTCCCATTGTGCCGCTTTCTTTGGTATGCATGATTTCAAGGATGCCACTGTGATGCCTTCTTTCCATTCCTGAAAGAAAAAGTCTAGGTGGGTCTTTTTCTTTTGTCATGGACTCTTTGTGTAGCTCTTCTGTCACTCTCCCTCCCTTCAGGTAAAGTAAATGTATTTAGGTCAGGGGAAAAGACATTAGATTACTTTTCCTCTTTGATTCTTTATGTCCATCACTGAAAAGACACATGGAAATGGAAAAAGCAGAGGTACGGCAAACTGCTGACACTGAAGGAAGTCACGAGACAATGCCAGTATTAGCAGTCTGAGTGGGTAGTCAGCACAGGTATGGGACACTTCAGATACTCTCAAGTGCCACTGAAGCCTCATGCCTGTTCTGGGTTTATTATTGGAGAGGTGGGTTTTACCCTGTTTTTCTCTTTACATGTGCCCTTTCTGTAGCCCCTTATCAGTATCTATTCATGTGGTATTTTGGCAAGGACAAGAATGTGCCGGTTACAGTGATTTGCACCCACTGCCATTCTGATAGTGTGTGTCAGTTGGTGTTTTCATGGTTGGTATGTATGTACCTCTGTGTCACCATTGCAAATAATGAATCTTATCAAAAGAATAATGCTAACATGAATAGGAGTGAATATTTGAAGTGGCAAAGAAGGAAATTGACATTATATACAGTAATCCAACAATTCTCTCAAACATCACCAGTTACCTATTTACATTTCTTTCCTGTGCAGGTATTTCTACCTTGTGATAGTGACATGGCTTCAAGATCAGGGGAACAACAAGGGAGAGTATGGCTATGTAGCCATTACTATATTCACTGGGCTACCAGCCATGCCTCCAGAAGTGAGAAATACTACTACTTGAGCTTCCCCACTTCTAGCATAAAGGTACATTGGATTGCAAGAAGATGTATGCATCGAAGTAGACTCCTGCAGTTGTTGGAAGAGAAGTGTTCCATCTACCCTTAGCCTGACATTCTTGTCCATGAGCCATGACACTGTTTTTCCACCATTGCAATGGCATAAAAATGTCTTTTGTCTTTATTTTTTATGGAATACTACTTATCATCTTTGAACAGATCACTAATCTCTTAAATACATTCTTTTTTCTAATTTCTGTTGTATTGTTTCCAATATCTGCACTTTTTCCCTTCCCTACTGTTCTGTTTTACCAACAAAAATCATAGTTGAAGTAAAAATCTTCTCTCTATATAGTTCAATCAGTTTATTTTATTTTCTCTTTTCCAGTCTAGTACTATGCAGTTGTATAATGCAATTTTTCTTTTTGTTTATATGTGGAGGGTAACACACATACATCATTTGCTTACTTCTTATTTCCAGTGCAGTGCTATTAAGCAGCATGAATATGCATGAATGTAAAGGTAATATGCATAGAAAATTTTGAATAGTCAGACAGGAAGAAAGTCTCTGTCTGATGTCTGAAGTCGGGGAAAACAGAGTACTCAGAAACTATCCAAGATGTGATGTATGGCCTTGAAGAACAAGCATTTAGGATTTAGATGGGGTGGCAGTCTGACAGTATAGGTCAGAGTGTTAAGGCCGCAAACTATTATATAACAAAGAAAAAAGTAATAAAAATGACATGAAACACATGAATTAAATGTGAATTTAGGAGTCAGTAAATAGTCCTGTATACCTTACACTGAGCATGCATTTGAGATGTGAGGAGTGATCTTGGACAACAAACACTGGACATGAATTCAGGAGATAAGAGCTAATGCCAGGACAGTGCAGTTGCTCTTGAAGTAGGCCCTTCATGTGTTATTTTGTGAATTTGTTTATACATATTGAAGTTTAATAACGGTACAAAGAAATGTTTCAAATTAAAAGCACCCATATATCTTTGATAGGTGCTAACACTTAGGAATAACACTTTCTGAATTCTTAATCATGTCATTCGGTGTCACAGCCGTTGAAACTTTAAACAATCATTGGATAATTATAATATAAATGGTAATTACACTCATAATGTGAAATTATATTTATTATTGACATCACCTTTTGGATTAGAAATGGACATAGAATGTGCAGATATTGAGATGTAATCCCACAGATAACATTTTTCAAATCTGGAATACAAATTTTGAAATGCAGTATTTACAAGGAAATACTTCCCATATTAAATGCAGAGTGAAACATTTCAGAATTAGCAATATTTTGAGAGAAAGGCTACCGTTCATAGTCTATGGTGCTGCAGCACAAGTTGCCCTGTATTGATGTCTTAAGTTGTGCTGCAGTGCCATTTACAGATCCATAGTCATCCATACCCCCTTAAGGAAACATCAAATTACCTGGGAAAATGTATGACTATGCATTGATACACTGTATAGCCAGAGTAACTATGCAGCAAAGAGGCACTGATTCCCTATCCCAGACAAACATACAGTCCCAGTGGAGACAAAGGTATGTGTATCACTTAGAATCTTAACTACAGGTACCTTTCAGAGACCAACAGGGGACATGCTGGGGGTATCACAGGTATCAGCATCAAGAATCCTCCATCAGTTCTTGAATGCTGTGCTCCAACATGCTAGGGACCACATATATTTTCCCAGCACTCTTGAGGATAGGATCAGAAATATGCAGGAGTTCTACCATGTGACACACTACCCTGAAGTAATGGGTGCCATAGATTACACAGATATATAAATTAAGGCACCACCTAGGTAACAAGGAAGGCTCTACATTAATATAAAGGGCTTCCACTCTATTAACTGCCAAGTTGTGTTTAATGCCAAGGGAATCATCTTGAATGTGTCTACTGGCAACCCTGGCAGTTACCCTGACTCACATATCTGTCACATCTCTCAACTGTATCAGCCGTTCACTAAGGAAGGTATCCCACAGGCTCATTTACTGGGGATATAGACTATGCACTGGAACCCTGGTTGATGACATCCATCAGAAATACAAACATAGACACACACACACACACACACACACACACACACACACACACACACACACACACACACACACACACACACACACACATGAGCACACACATAGCCATTTACACATACAACCACTAGCCATTCACACCCATGTGCTCGCAGACTCTGTCATTAACTGTCCCATTGCTCTCGTGATTACCACAACTGTCAAAGATGCATACTCATACCCTCCCATTCTCATGCAATGACTTGACTACATCAGCAATCTGTTTAAGCTGAACTAGCTCTGTTTTACCCTACACAGATTCCTATGTATGGCATTCATAAGTAGGTACTACAAGAATGTCTGTCTCACACACCCACACACACACACACACCCACACACACACACACACACACACACACACACACACACACACACACACACACACACACACACAGACACACACAAAACACTTTGGACCTCTGCCCTGCAAAGCACTTTTATAGTCTGGGCATATAACAGCCTCATACTATCCAACTTCTGTTTTGGAGCAGCACACCACTAAGGTCATTATCACAGATGCCTTTGATGGAGTAGTGCAATAAGATGTGGTCCTCTAACCCTCATCATCTGAAGTGCACAATGTTAGTTATAGGAAGCGAGAGGACTTTAGAAATGGGAACAATTTTGTATAGTATGGAAGATGGCTTGTGCTTGTCTTGTACACTTCAGAAGCTAACTATGAATACAGGCCAACATATCTGAGGTGTACAGAATGATGCATGCCAGGTCTCAGAATAGCAGTTTGCAAATTTAGTACAAAATATTGAAATTTGGTTATGTGAAAATATTCCTCAGATAAAATTCAAACTCATAACGTTGCTGCTTTATAACGTTTTCAAGAAATTGCTGAATACTCATAGTAATAGCTGATACCTTGAATTATGAGTTATCGTTCTCCATCTCCTTTTACAATAATTGAGTTTTCTGTCTAAATTCATGTTTAGTGGTAGGAATAATCACTGGCAGTGCAGTTATTCACAAGATGAGGTCACACAGGGAACATTCTGAAAATATACAGTAAGAAAGAAACATTTTTTTTTATTAATGCTGTGAAGAAATGTTCACCAAATGAAATTCAGGCATACTTATGGCGATTAGTGCTATATTAAGATAAAACATACCGAATATTCAGAATGCTTTCTTTGAATTCTGTCTCATGATACTTGAAGCATCATTGCTCAGTTTCTTCTTAAAAGATGATTATATTTAGGTAAGCATTTGAAATGGTGGGACCTGCTAGAGTTAGCCACAAAATGTGGAAAATGAATTTCCAAAAGAACAAACTTACATGTATCGAGTCTGAGATGCCAGTTCTCTGAATATTCCCTTTTCTCTGATGAATGGCGATCTTGGAGTTGATATATATAAGTTCAGGGGGTGCAGGTGGGATTGCCTCCCCTCCAAAAAAAAAAGAGGTTTTAAGCAGATGTAAGATTTTTGAAATTGTCTTTTCTCTCTGTGTTTTCAGACTTTTTAGCCGACATTTCAACAAGGATCCCTAAATTTATCATGTAAAACAGCATTTTCTGAGAAAACTTCACATTCACTGTGATATGGTTCATTATGGCAGGTGGGAAGAGATAGTGAATTAAAAACATTTTGAATATCTCTTCACTGAACTTTCATGTTCAAAAACTAGGTTGCACACAGATTCAGTCCACTTTGCCATTTGCAGTTGTACACTAAAAACCCAGTTTTCCAAAGGCAGCTAATGAACCTAAATATTGCATATAACTTTGTATTAGGCTAGCTGTCTTGTGGGTCAATTCAAACATTGGTAATTTCCCTTTCAAAAATAAGAATCAAGCCCCCTACCTTGTATCTGTGAAGAAAACACCTTAACCATTCTGCCAAATCCCAAGTTTCATGCAATTTTTCTCGAATATATTATTCAAACAACAATAATACAAAAGGAAAAAGGAGCAGAGAGGACTGCAGAGATCAGAAGGTTGCATCTGAAAATAAAAGGATATCACAGAGCAGCTGTGACCCAGATGGTCAATGTTCAATAAATGACATGGCTGATAGAAGGACTGCATGGCCAGTCTGGAAGAGAGCAGCCAATGTTGTCTCATCCATGTAGGGGGAAGAAGGAAGCCTAATCCTGAGAGGCAAAGACAGAAAGGAAAAGCCGCATTTCAAACAAAATGATCTTAACATTTGTAAACACAAGAAGAAAAGGGAGAAATAAGATGAAATACCACTACATAGCTGTTTTTGTTATATTAATACTCTGTTGTCTATTTTTGAAACATGACTAAAACTTCAGTGTGTGTGTATGTGTCTGTGTCTATGTCTGTATATAAAGGGCCTTATATGCATCACTGTTCAGAAGAAAAAAAAAACGAGCTGTGCTCCACTGGCATAGGATGGCAACGCCCCAATCACTACCAAGGGGAACTAAGCCTGTCGGTGCTGGCATTGGAAGGATTATAGTACCTATCTTTATGGGGAAGGTGCAGAAAATATGCTATGAAATAATCCTTTGGAGGGGCAATGATGCTTAAGGATGCATTCAGCTCAACAAGCCACTATGTGGCAAATGCATAGGACATGCAGTGGCACCAATGGCAA
The DNA here is from genome assembly GCF_019279795.1 of Protopterus annectens. Classification (NCBI taxonomy): domain Eukaryota; kingdom Metazoa; phylum Chordata; order Ceratodontiformes; family Protopteridae; genus Protopterus; species Protopterus annectens. The sequence goes on along the minus strand of NC_056739.1, from coordinate 1,640,938,671 downwards.
CACTGGCTAGATGTACCCTGTTGTAAAAGAAGAACTAGTGACTTAAAAGAAAAATGTGTTTAAGGGTGAAATGCCAGCAAAGTGCAAAGTCTCTTCCATAGTTGGGCTGAATCTTCATGTTTAGTAGGCATGAAGGCGAAAAGTATACAGAAAAAAAGAAGAAAAAAAATGAAAAAATGAAAACAGTTATTTGCGGAAAGGACTAAAGCAGATAGAGCAGATAAGCTTCCCATCCAAGAGACAGAGTCCAGAAAAAGTACTGAAGAGGCTAGCAGTTGCAGAAGTGCAATTGCAGACTAAGGAAGAAATTAGGACAGTGTGTGCTGATTCACGTAATTATTGAACTGATTAATTTAATTTATTATTTTTTTTTTCTTTTGGCAGCAAGTAAGACTGACCAGAAAAATGTCTAATTATGTCTATCTGAGTAAGGCCACATGCTTATTCAGAACAGAAGATAAAGAGGGAAAATGAAAGCATGAGAAATAATTAAAAGGAAAATCTATTATCAAAACAGACAGTGTTTGGAAGATAGAAAGCAGAAGGATAATATGGCGATTTTTTTTTTTTTTGAGTAGCTGACAGTAAAGTGTATATCCCTCTTTACACACATATGCAGACACACATAGATGCACATGCACACACACACACACACACACACACACACACACACACACACACACACACACACACACACACACACACACACATGCACATATATATGTGCATGCACAAACACACACACATGCACCTACACAAACCCATACACACATGCACACACACTGTTTAGTACGGGTCTACTAAGTAATACAACTCGTTCTGCAATTTGCTGCAGCGTGAAAGCACTAAAATTCAGGTTCAGTGGGTGGTAGGAAATAATTACAACTAGCCAGGCAGTAAAGAAGCTCTTCAAAGTCGTGAATGTTAAGCATTTGCTAGGCTTAGAGGTACTTGTGTATTAATGCAACCAGGAGATAAATGGATCATAATTTGTCTGATTATTGATTTATCTTTGAATTTTTAACAAGTATCAATGGTGAATGACTGTATCATACTAATTCACAAAGTATGAAGCACATATGTCTCAAATGCACAGATTTTTGTGTCATATTTTGAGTTTGTTCTACATAAAATTTGTGGTTTTCTACCAAATCGCTGAGGATTGAACTGATAAAATAATGACATACATCTGAGTTTCAGACTTTATGTCCTTCAGGAAAAGCATTCTAACACAGACCATTTTATTCTAATGACTTTCTACATTTCTAAGAGCAATGTTTAAAATCCGTCCCTATTTTGGGGGCCTTTGACCCACCATTATTTTACACTTTGTCCCGATTTCTTCTGCTAACATATTGAGAAGTATGCGAAGCAATACCCAGTGACCATGCTGTCACAGCAGTACCTGCAGTTGTTAGGAGGTGTCCAACATTTTCGCCACTTGTTCTTCATTTAGAAGATGGCAGGCTGAGTGCTATCTGCATATTATATAGGTAATACCGATACTATTACACTCAATCATTTTATGGTGCCTTGCTTGCTGATGCAGGTATTTGTTTGGTTGTCTTGTTTGGTTTTACTTCTTTACACAGGTAGAGCAGAGTACTAATGAATCAATACAATATCCACTGTAGGTTCAGCCTGCAAATGTCCATTTCTTTTCACAATGTTTAAGTGAAGATGGATCAGGAAACTTCAAAGCACGCACTTACCATCAACACAATGCAGGTTGACTCATTTGTCTGTGAATTATGAAAGTCTGGGCTCCTGGTTGTGTTAATACATAAGTACTGGCTTATATTTTGATACATATGGTCATCCATAATTAAAGATAGGAGCTGGGCCATTATGGTGGTCTATATAAATCCAGGAGAGTATTCAAAATTTCCTACAACTGGTGCAGAAATTCACTCAAGTTATTCACTACTGCAAAGCACATTTCATCTTTTAGCTCCTAGAGGGTGACAATACATTGAAGTGAGACAGTCTTTCTTCCTCTCTCAAAGTGATGATATACAGTAAATTAAACCATTGGAATGCTGTTATGTGGCTGTTTCCAGAATTCATGCTGGACAACACTCATGCATCTATATGAAATGAAATTTAAACCACCCATACGGCAAAGGCATTGTCCCATTGGGCATGCCAATACAAAGTATCACAATGGGAAACTGCGCAGGAAATATGAAGAGCAGCTATACCTATGCTGAACAAATAAATCGGGAAAACAATTGTTAATGATGTAATAAAAGTAAATTTGCCTGTTAATAAGGATAGCTGATTATTTTCAATCTCATGTAAAGTGAAACACTTGCAGCCTGTTCTTCATTTATGGTTGCTTCAGCTCTCTTGTCTCATAAGACTTTGCACTGAGGCAAAATGGAAATAACTACAAGAGGTATGTGTCAGGCACTTCAAAAAGTTCTCGATAAATTATTTTTCCAGTCTTGTTACTCCTTGCAAACTCAGTTGCAAACTATAGGTTCGATATAGAAACTAACAGAACTTTAGTTTATCTTTAAAACTCAATGATGTAACATTAGAAATGCAACCTGAGGAACTTCTGACAGTTAACACAAATAAGCCATATTGTTAATTAGTTGACTTCTTACAATGCTCCATTGCCATTTTTATGGCTGATTTTGATATTGAATTGAGGAATTACTGTACAAATTTATGGTACTTACGTATTATCGCAACCAGATTCCGAACTGGAGAAGCGGCTCATTTTCAAGCCCTTCTCGTGGCGATACAGTATATCTGATATATAGCTCGCTAACATTTTTAAAATGAGGTCACATATAAATGTGAGAAATTATTTCATTTCATTTTATTTTTTCACAAAAGTAAACTGATGACAGCCTGACACACATTTGAAGTGTCCTTGAGTCAGCATTTAATTGCTACTTTACAGAGAATGCTTGTCGACACAAAGCATGCTGTTCTGTTCACTTTGTAAGTGAATTACATCAATATTTACAAATTATTTGATTTGAAGTGCACTGATAAAAACTGAAACCCCCACATGTTACTTCTTATCCGATGGGGGAGGTGGACGGGGGAACATTCAACTGCGTGTGCTTGGTCTGCGACTGTAGTACATGTTTTTACAATCCTTTTCGTAGGTGCACGCCAATATCTTCACAGTGTTACAGTTTCCCATTTACATTTTATGGAGATTTTCAAAAGGTTAACTTACACATAAATGCAGCAGTTGTAAATGACACAGTGTAGGGAAAAAGGACTGCTGAACCGGCACTACATTTACTTGTTTTGTGATCCTGAGAATTTGAAATGGTAATGTGATTTGCCAACACAGTTATCTCTTTACAGTCTGGAGGGATGAAACTGTCCTTACAATGATTGAATTTTACAATAATTGGCAGGGCAAATGTCCCAAACTATGGACCAATTTCAATTATTACCCCTATAAGCAAATAGAGTTGGGTACTTACATATTCTGTAATCTGGTTGCGATAATACGTAAGTACCAAATTTATTTATAACATGAAGATATGTTGTAGGGCAATCAACAATGTTAAAAGAGTGTTGGATTTTAAGATATGTATAACATATGTAACAACAATACAGACTCCATGATGTTATCATTAATCATACAAAATAAGAGAATCATTTTATGAAAGTCTGGCTCCCTTCTAGAAACCCACATTTGTCTACCACATATATGTTTCTCATTATGAAATGTGAGCTTACCTCTAGACCGCAGGTTGCCCACTTATATGGAGGAAGAGAATAACATTTCATCTTGAGTGAGATGCCAGACTTATGTCCAGCAAAAACGTTAACAACAATAATGCTGTATCTGTTGTGGCACAATCACAGATTCACTGTCTATTACAGGTTACCAGCTACCCAGACATTAGCAGTGATCTACTGCTGCAGTTGTTCTTAATGTTCCTACAGTCCCTCAGAATTCAAATTAATCTAACCCACATAGGTTCATACTAAGCTAACTGCCCCTGTGAGCCATTTTAAGCTTAGCCAATTATCCCTTGTGAGACTTAAACCCTGCACCTTGTGCTTACAAGGCAAACACCTTAACCATTAGGCCACCCTCCCAACCTTTGTGCCAATTAGCCTGCACGAGGTCACCTGTCTCCTTTCAGTTAAATTGTCATTGCTAACTCTAATGGCCTGCCTGATCAGCTAAACCAATGTGCTCTGCTGGGCCATGAGAGAAGCAAAGGTAAGAAAATGGCATTAATCATATTACTTCCTTTTACAATAAGTAGCATATTGGTTCACATTTAGCAATCCAACTGTGGATATGTCTGTGGTGTATCAAACTGGCCAGCGTTCACAGATCAGAGCTTGCCATTGTGAGATACAGATGCAGACACATGCATTTGCTTCCACTGCAGAACAAGGCTGTCAGAGACAAATTCTGTATTAATAGATTTGTCCATTGCACATCAAAGCTATAATTCTCTCTGACGCCTATATTCTGGGAAGGAGTGGCATAGGTTATAACACAAGTAACTATGGGGTCCTGCAACCATCGGTACAGTATGCTTACAAAATGCTAGGTACTGATGAGCATATCTTTCAAATGCCTTACACTGATAGATGTGCTTACTGTTTTGCTGAAACACAGTGACAGACATGCTTATATATCATACCTAAATTAGATTGACAGTTGTATATTTCCAGCTGCATTGCACTACAACTTTCAGTGCAGTTTCTTCCTTAACATTAGTAAAATGATCAAAAATCCAAAGTTTCAGCTTTTTATAAAAAATATCAGTGTGTATATGTGTGTGTGTGTGCGTGTGTGTGTGTGTGTGTGTGTGTGTGTGTGTGTGTGTGTGTGTGTGTGTGTGTGTGTGTGTGTGTGCAACATGTATGTAAGGAATTGTCTAGAATGTATATGCATGTTCAACATCAAGATAACAGCCTGGCTTTGATGATAAAAATTATGTCTGCTAACTTACCTAGCAGGGTAGCCAGCTGAAAACTATACTTCGCATACTGCATGAGGCTACCCTATGCTGTGTTCACCACTGACTGGTATTCCTTATGTATCAGTTGGTACTGCTACCATTTCATTGAGTGTGTATTTGCACTGGTTCTGCAATTTTGATTGAATGTTCAAAATATCAGATATTCTTTGGTTGAATGTCCAGAATATCAAAATGGCTTTTATGCCATTTGCCAGTATTTGTAAGGATTGAGGGCGTGCCCTTTCTCCAGTGGTGTGCAATCTCAGAGTCATTAGGCATTAGGGGAGGGGAGTGGGGGATGGGGGATTTGCCCCACTGTATAAAAGGTTGATTTTTCTTTCTTTTCTTTTTTTTTTTTCAGTAGTTTGAGGTTCAGTTTTTAGTGTTTTGAACCGTTATGCCAATTATCTTTCATCTTCAGGGATCCTGTGCTGGGACACCATATTTCTAGGGAGCATATCACCTTTCCATTTTCTGCAAGTCAAGTAGTTATTTTTTTGTCATATACATCTTCTACTGTCTTTACAACAACACTGTCACTGATGCTTTAATATGTAGGGCACATTATATGCGTCATTGTGTATGCCATGTATGTGTATAGATTTCTTGAGTAATTTTCTATGCTTTTGGATGTCGTATTTGTTTGGTATCTTGTGATAGTTGCCTTCATCATATATGTGCTATGCAGTCCTCAAGTTGTTTGATATATTTTAAGATATATTATATACTCTGCAGGATTCAATAAACCCTGTGTAGGCTCCATGTAGAGCATACATGGAGTGTGTCTGTGTACACAGCCATGATGTGCTCTTGGCAGTGAGCAATGCATATTAATGATGGCCAGCATGCCTAAGTGAGGTTTCATGGTGCATCCCAGTGGTCTAGGCAGTGAAACCTCATAGAAAAACATGGATAATTAATCCGTGTATAGGAGAGAACCAACAGTCCTCCTCCATACCTCTCAACCTCTAAGACCAAGAAATCTGTACAAAGCCATGAAATAAAGTGGGGAAAAGGCCTTAAAATAGGGACATAGTGATGTTTTGTCCTTAGAAACTTAGAAGGTTGTCAGCCTAAACTATTATGCATTAGAATCCATCTTCTGAAGTCTGAAACGAAAACATCTGTCATTATTTAGTGACTTTCATGCCAAATGATTATTACAAAACCACAAATTTTATGATGAACACTACAAAAATATAAGAAAAACTCTGGTAAAAATGCCAGAACTAGTTATATCTGTATAGTTTAGCTTCCTGCCTATATATTTTTTTTTAATTTTGCCATGTTTGTGTGATGTGTCGGGGCATTTGGCTATGCTTACCTCGTTTGTGCAATGACCAGCCATGTATCAGACATGACCTAGACATCCAAAAATAGAAACTGGATGCTTTCAATTGCTATTGCTCAGCACTGCTGGGCATCATGCTAACCTGGTAAGTGGGTCTGCGCTACGTGCATACCATTAACTTAACAATGAATAGTAAGATATGTGACTACATGTGGTGACATGTGTTGAGTGTTGGACTGGAGTGCAAATGGTCCTGGGCCCTAGTCCAGGGTATGCAAACTTTATCTATACTGTTGTGACATTGCAGCATATACAAATAAAGTGGTACACTAATGAAATACCTGTGGAATTGCATTGGTTGAGTTATATTCTAAAACATTCAAAACAGGTCTGCACTGCTTAGCATCATACAAACCAATGCACTTGTTTTACTGTGTTTGCACGATGGTAAGTGGCATACAGCTTTTTCAAATATATCAAAAAGTAAGCACAATTGGTAGGAAACAGAATATTTAATGGTGAATTGGCATAAATTGCTCTTTGGACATTGAGCTTGTACTTGTACAGATATGTCAGGCATAGGAGAGGGTGTGCATTTCAGTGCACAGCACTGGGGTGTCCAGGAGTCCAGGAACTTTTTTGGGCTCCTGTTTAAAGATCATGAGCCCTGGCTGATGCAGGAAAACTATACCAGCTCACAATATAAATCTGAATCCTGGGATAGTTTGGCAAGGGATCTTGCCAGTGCGACTGGCATCATGTGTATTTGGGGAACAATGTCGTCACCATTATGACAACCTTCACCAGAAGAAAAGAGATTCTAAACATATAATAAATTAATATAAAAATAATAAATAATATATTTACAAACACAATGAAAATTAATATGAAATGAAAATGTATTTAACAAAAACATCGAAAATTATACATAATAAATAAAACACAGGAAATAAAAAAATAATGATAATGAAAAATATGATTATATACATAATATAATAACAATACAAATAATAATACAAAATAAGAAATACCTAAAAAACAAATGAAGAGAGGGGGTAGAGTGAGAGAAACAAAATAAATAACATTAGTAACCCCACAGATAATGTACAAAACTTTCTACAAATAATTTACTATATTCTGTTACATTTTACTTTCAACAATGCCAAAGGCTAATAAATACCTTTATTACTTTGAATATTACCCTGTTGCTAACACAGACACACTATAATTCAGAGCATATCACATCCAGCAATCATTCATGGGGGCATATATTGCACATATGCATGCTCCATGTACACTGATTACATTTGACAGCATGCCATATGGGTCACAGCTATAGATGTCTGCACTTCTAATGCTATCATTATGAATATATAACACTATAGCTCCCAAGTTCTTAGAGTAATAAATCTAGGCAAAGCCATAAATAATGAGGGGACCACGGACCAAACATAGGGTCAGTTTTGAAATATTGCAGTTACAAACTTAGAAAGTTTATAGAATAACAGATTTTGCATTAGCATGAATCTTCTGAAGCGCATGAACTCTGTTTCTGAAATGTCTGTCATTATTTTCTGACTTCAGTCCTCAATGATTTGGAAATGATTTGTCAGTAAACCACAATTTTACGAGTAAGAGGCCAAAAATATCAGTTGAAAATCTGGAAAGTCTGTGAAAATCTGTACAGCTGATAGGTATGTGTAACACCACTGCACTTTTATTGATGACAACCTAAAACAGTATTCTAAAGAACTGTAATACTGATCTGTTGTTTTAACTAACATACTTATGCATAAATGCTTTTGCTTTACAATGGACAAATGCATACGCAATGTGATACAAGTGTTTACCACAATATGCTGTATTTATACCTAATGGTAAAATAACTTTACTGTTTGGAAGCATACATACCTCTTGCGTCTCACATCTTCCTCATTCTTTCATCATAGGTTTGCACATTCAGTGATCATTCAGCATTAGCTGTGTGAAAAACAAAACACAACATAATACCAGTAAGAACACAAATAATAAATATATGCAGCTGTTACCACCTACAATCAGTGCCTGTAAGTGATACTTACATATCTGTTGAGGGCCATCAGTCCTTCATTCCTTGATCTAATGGTCGAGGGTATCCCTCTACCTCATCCTGAGGTCTCGGTAGTGATTCCTACACTACACTGTCTGCCAGTGTGGGTGATACAGGTAACATTTGACAGATTCCAGGACAAGCTACTCCATGCATCTGATTTGTAATCTGATCCATGATAGTGCTCCTGCAACAGCCAGGGACCATAATCATTCACTAGGGGTCCAGCAAACACGTTGGACTCCTGCTCACCCCACCTTTGAGACTAAAATTTCAGAAACTCTCCTTGAACAATAGCCATATAAAATGCAGATGAGAACCAGTGTATAATGACTGTTCCCACCCATTCTATATATGGCAGATGCTGAGAATGCACACCATTGGACTTTGCAACATTTGAAAATGGTGAGTGCTGCTTAGCATCACAGAAACATATTGCCTGTGTTTCTGCAATAGGAAATAATAAAGTGAAGTTTATTAATAGAGATATTATCATATTTTTACATAACTGATAATATTACTGTGTCAGCCATCAGGAAGATACTTAAGATATAAGAAATACTAGTTCAACTGCTATAACTTAGGGTGACTATAATGTGAAATGGGGCACCATTGAAAAGAGACAGATGTGTACTGTATTAGAACCCTGGACCTTATCCATGGTAGTCCTACACTCACAGCTGTTGCCAGTAGAAGAATCAAAAAATACACATGTATATTTAATTACATTGTTATGTAATGCAAGGACACATTAGTAAAATACAAGTTGCAATCCTTGTATCAAAACCCAGGACCATGTGAACATCAGGCCAACACTTAACATCTGCAGCCACAGGAGAGGTTATATGAAAATCTGCTACATTAATATTGATTCTGAGGTTTTCACTGTTATACACAATGCAGCGGTGCTTAGTGGGTTTGCACTATGCAGACTGACTTTAAGAGAATACATCCAAGGTCTATTTTTAGATGTCTGGGTTTTGTCTGCTACCCAAGTTGTCCATTTCTACGTTTTTGCACTGCCGCTGTGGATACAAATCAACTGTGTATAGCTGATGCTGTTTATGCTACATAAAGGAACATGCAGCAATGCACAAGCAGTAGCTCCAAATATTAAGATAAAAACAAGGGATAATAGGCAGAATATAAAATAAATGTATCACACACACACACACACACACACACACACACACACACACACACACACACTGCTAGACTATGCAACTACACAGGAAATATCCCTACATAGTTCTACAATCCACTTTAGCATCCAGTGCACAAGCCAAATGCATGATGGGTACCTTAACCCTGTGTTTCAAACATACACACCTTTGCAGCAAGCAGCAACAGGCATCCAGCACCATACTTCTCAACATCTTAGAGCAAGGAACCCGGACAAAGGAACAAATAATGGGAGGAGAAAGGCCTAAAAATAGGGGAACTCTTTAAATATTGCTCTTACATACTTAGGAAATGGATAGGATAACAGGTTATGCATTAGCATGACCTTTCTGAAGGATATGAAATCTGAAGCTCAAATGTATGACATTACATCTTGACTTCAGTCCTCAATGATTTGCCAGTGATTTTACAGACAACCACACCTGCATGAGAAACAGATCAAATATATGAGTCCAACATCTTTACATTCTGCGAAAATCTGTACATTTGGGAGGGATGTTCAGCATACAATCAAATTGAAAATAGTGTACAGTTGTAATAAAATATTGCACGTTACCTGTAGATCTAGTGAAATGTTTCACTTTTACAATATTGCACTTACTGATTACACACTCCCATTATGATGGTTGCTTGCAAATATACAGTAGTATTTACATGTCTGTGTTTCTTGGTCATTCATCAGTCATCTGTCCAATAGTCTGGGACATACAGTATGTACACCATTCAATATCATCACCTTTACAATTTCAAAAGATATTAACTTGCAATAATATGATATTGGGCTGCCAACTAAGGAAAGACAGGTTGGATGTCACAAGCAAGCATTGACTGTTCTTTTGGGAGTGGGAGAGCAAAGATGTGGGTCTGCTATGCACTAACAAGTATGTTGGTCTGGTTACCCTAGATGTCTCACATCCTGCCTGTTGTAGGATTTAGTTATGGTTGATAACTGTTATCTCTAATGCATCACTAATGGAGATGAATAGTGATCTCGGAGGATGGTTTTAGCCTCCTAGATGTTGAATAACTGTACTGTGGCTTGTCTTATAGCCAGTTCAAGGACTTACTGAGCATGGCTATGTCTGCCTACAACCACACCTGCTGCTGGTTTCTCCTATGAGTCATCATTGTCCTGTGGCTGTGGTGACCTTAGCATTGTCTGTCGATTATGTTCCTTGTTCTCTTGATGATCCTGCTGCAGCTGTTTCCACTATATGAACTTGGGTAGCATAGCACATACTATGGGCATTGAGGGACATGTTGGTGGATTGTAATGGTGCCCTTGGCCAGAGGTATGTAGGCAGTGGAACCGTGAGTGCAGTAGCTGAAACACATGCTCTATGGCATTACTGGTTGGATTGTGTGTCTCATTACAGTGTTCCTCTGTGTGTGTGTGTGTGTGTGTGTGTGTGTGTGTGTGTGTGTGTGTGTGTGTGTGTGTGTGTGTGGTTTTCCAGAGATGTGACTGCAGTGCATAGCAAGCATCCACACCTAAGTGAGCCTTGGATATATCCCCCATAGCAGACATCTGGTGCAGTTGGGGAATGTGGCACATATGCAAGTAATGCTAACTACAAGGGTTGCCAGCACACGTATGATTCCCATTGCATTGCACATTACATGGCAGTTGTTTGAATGGTAGACATTATGGTTAATGTAGACCCTACCCTGTTCCCCAGGTGTTGGTGTCTTGTGCACATGACTGGGATGTATGGCACACATCACTGGAGAGTAGTGCAATATACGTTACAGTTGTAGCACACCTGTGATCCTCTCCTCAAAACATATGTTAAAATATATGTGCTCTCTGCCATGTTGTAGCATAGCATGCAGGAATGCTTTGAAGATACTGGATGCTGATATCTATGAAATGCCAATCATGTCCCCTGGTAGTCTGCTAATGGTACCTGTCACTAACATGCTAACTTCAGCACATACCTTATATTCCACAGGGATGGGTTCCCAGAGTTCTGATCTGTATGTGACTCAAGGCTACCAGAGTTACCACAGTTCCTCTCCTATGTTGTTGGCCTGCACATTCTTCACATTCTCTGTCACTGGCTATTGGCAGCAGCAGCAGCAGCATTGGCTTCAGCCTGTAGCACACACAAATGTATGTACATTGTACCTGCTACTAACAATCTGCCAGTGCCTAAGTTGTACCTGTACTCCACTATTCCCTCACTGCACATATAAGAAATGGCATGTTGTCTACACTGATGCCTTATATCTTGTTGAGTAGCTCCACGGGATTGGTTGATTAGCATGCAATGCAGCAGTGCATGGTGCAATTAGCATCTCTAAAGCACAGAATAGGTCAGATGCAATAAATTCGTAATGTGCACGGTTATAAAAAGGCAAAAGTGTAGCTAGGCAAACCAATGTGGATGAGAGTTGTATGAGAATTCAAAATCACTTACACATTTAATTTGGAACAGTATATTTCGACAGAAGAGTATTGTATTCCATCACATATGTATTCATTTTGATACCTAAATAATGCATATGCTGGAATCTACTTAGGAATGATGTGAAGTAAATCAGTAAGCATTTTTAAAACCGTACTCATGATTAGCCATTTGAGAGGTACAGAGGATGTAGAGTAGGCTGAAGGTCTAATGATGTATGACAACTATGCACACATGTTTTACGGATAGGTCCTTTTAGAGCACATTTCAATTTACACTGTTGTTTGGTTAGCACTTTTGTCCCTTAGCCTGTTATATTGTTTTTTATTTTTCCAGCAAAGGGGGGGGGGTGGGTGAGCCTCTGCTATGGCGCAAACTAGAGTGGATTGTTGTGTTTTGTGTGTGAACATAAGTGAGTATCTTTTATGGCACAAACAAGGGTATGTTCATCATGCTACTCTCATTGTTTTGTAGCCCACGTGTTATTTGTTGACCACTGTTGAATCTTTAAATTGTAATCAAGTGGTGAATACTGAGAGCCTTCCTGTACTATCTTATCTGTACACAATTTTTTTGTACTTATGTGATCCTTATATAAGTTATTATTTTTTCTATCAGTAAACAATATGCCCACTCGGCGTAGGCCCATGTTTTCTGAGGAAGAGAATGACCTTATCATTGAAGTATTGAGGAAACATCATGCAGTCCTGATGTCCAGGGGGCGGACCAATATGTGACAACGTGCAACCCTGTGGGATGAATTGGTCCAAAATGTCAGTGCACGTGGGTGACAAAATCGCAGCTATGAGCAGATGTGACACAGATCCATGGAAATGATTCATGCTGCAAGGAGGCATGCTGCTGAAGTGGCACATGATCATCAGGTCACTGCTGGTGGGCCTGCAGCAGAACAACCCCTCACCACCACCATCAAGGAATTCCTGGCAAACATTGCCAGACAGGACAGCTTCCAGCAGTCCATCAGCCAGTTCTGGATATGGGTGCATCTCAAGAGGTGCTTCATTAGATCATCACTAGAATACTGTTGCAATCATTCTGTAATAGTGTATATAGTTTTAATGTCTGTCAGGTTGCTTTTTAGGTAGGGGTATTTAAGATAGCTGCAGTTTTAAGGTCATTAAAGGTTGTTAGACACATTCTTGTTAACCTTGCAGTTACTGTAAATATAGATTTTTAAAAGTATTGGCCTTGTTGTACTATTAAATGTGGTGCTGTTACCATTACCTCTACCTTTACTTTTTCCAGAGCCATCAGGAATCCACAGGTCTAAGGCTCCTGCAGTTGGCAAGAAGAATACATTTATGAGAGTAATGTAGAAATATTTCAACATATCTGCTAAAGTGTCATCTCAGGCTTGCTGTTTGGATTGCTGTATTGCTGTACTGTCTGCATACTTGTCAACTGTATAGATATTTGCAGAATGTCCAGATGTGTGACTCATGCCTCTGGCCCATATTTAAGATCATAGTGATTGAGTTGCAAACTATTGACAAGTCATTAAAGATTGCAGACATAAAATAATGACAGATCTCACATTCAAACTGCATATTATCACAAATGTCATGGTGAAGCAATACCTACTATTCTATCACCTTTCTTAGTTTGTAAGGGCAATATGCCACAATGATACCTATTCTTAGGCATTTGTCATCCCATTATTCATGGCTTTGTCCATTCCTTGCCCTAAAAGGTTGAGGAGTATGAATGTCTGTAATAGTGACACCAGTGTAAATTGTTTAACATATATTGCAACATAGTAATGCAGGTATTAATGTATTTGTGTTTTCCTTCCTTTTATCACAGGTGAACATGGAAGTAGTTTTGTGTCCCCTACACCACCTGATGTTAGTGTCGCATAAGACTATGATGATGATGTGGCCAAAATGAGGCACAGCTGGGAGTTGCAGAGGCTGATTCTGACACAGAGGTTGACATCCAGCAACCCCCCCATCATTATCACCTGACACAGCCAGTATGCCTACCCATGCCCAGTACAATGGGGGCCATAGTTTTTGGACAGTTGGTGGGTTGGGACATTGACCAGTGAAGTGTGACTACTACTGGGGCTTCAGTGACTGTTAACACTGGCCATAGCCAAACAGTTGGCAAGTTGTCACACAGGCAAATTGATAGGGGTACTTGGAGGAGGCCTGCTGTCCCTCTCAAACCTGTTGCAGATATCTCGTCATTTGCCATCAAAATGTCAGAAGAGAGATATGTGAACTTGGAAGGTTGAAAGTCACTCTTCCAAGGTGTCATAATGTTGATTTTCAAATGTTTGAATCCACAAGAGCGAATGCACACTAGCATTCTCTGTTGTGGATTCATCATTTTGAATGGCGATCTTGCTACAGTGGGGATTGGGAAATTTACCCCTTTTGTCACTGTAGTATGATCTCAGAGTTTGTATATATAAGTAGCAGGAACTGTGGGGGATGCAGGGGGGCTTGCCCCCTGCAAAATGTTCATAGGACATTCCTGAGTTGTTGACTTTCGTAAATTACCACTTTTGGTTATATGAACATTCGGCATTTGGATTTTATGACATTTAAAGTCAGGTAAGTAATCACTCGCACAAGTGTGTTGCAAGATTTTGATAGTAAACCATCTCATTATGTGCCACTTGATGTATGTTTATGGCTGTCATGGAGGCACAAGCATGTTCAAAAAGGAACTCCAAGAGATGCAGTACAGTCTGACATCCATGACTGCCTCCACGGTGTTGTTGATTCTCTGGAACAGTTGAATGACACATTGGAATGGGATGTGTCTGTGAGGGAGCTCAGTGTATCTGTCATGGAATGCACATTGTCTGTGATGGAACATTTACTGGGAGGGGAGCATGGGCCTCATGGGCAAAGGTCAGCAACTACTTCTGCTGAGAGCCAACATGGCCAAACCTGATCAGACTCCAAGAGTGGTAGTACATCCACTGCTCCAGCAGTGAATGTGTTGTCCGCACCCAGACATAGCAGACAATGGGGTCGTGGTCTTTGGCATTTTTGTGATGGGAGCACATACAGCAGACATCAGTCACCTCAGATAGTAGCACAGCATCTGACGTTGGGTGTGGAGGTGCCAGTGCAACTCCTGGCAGAGCCAGTTCTTGTGTTCAAGGGTGGAGATGATGAACTGTCAGCACTACCATGCACGGCTCACAGCTGTTCAACAAACAAAGATGTAAGGCTGGCACTGAGCTTGGCTGTGTTCATGCGGACACTAACACACCAATGTCACATTGACAGCACCTACAGACATGCACACAACATTTACATGGTTCATCTTGCCTGCTTCCCTTGCTTACTTACACACACTCACCAGCCTTTTGTGTCAGCCTAGGTCTCCTGCACCCCACACAATGCCTTATGCAAGTGATGATAACTGTGCCACATCTCTGTCATCTATCTTTTGGATTCAGGGATACTAAAGCTGTGTGTCTGATGCACAGGGCGACTGTATTAATCTGTTGTTATTACCTCCATTTGTGCTGTTGAACTGATAATTGTACTTGTCATTTATATTGCATAATAATTTATCTAGTTTATAGTGGATGCTTTTGTAAGAGCTGTGAATTCAGAGACTTAAACATGCCTCATTAATACATCAAGCTTTCTTTTTAAAGATTGTTTAGTACAAACATATGGGTGCACACCCAAAGTCAACCCATCAGGTTCAGACTTCAGAAATGTATGTCAGCACTGAAGACAAATCTTATCAGAATGGTAATAAAGTATAATGTTGCTTTTTGCATGCACATTGCCATAGGTTCCAAGGTTCATAGGATATGACTAGGGTATTGACTTGATGGTGTTTAGAAGCATAGCCATTATATCACAATATAATATTAAAAGTCAGATATAATGCATGGCCAGGGTTTGCCTAGCAAGAACCACCCTTGTCCAGGAGTTAAGCAGCAGTCATCCACGGCAGGTAACATTTTCACAGCAGGTCATCAAGCCTGTCCTTCAACAGGGTAATGGTGGTGCTCTGCTTGACATGGATTTGAAGCCTGGTGCAAAGGAAAAACAACATTTGAGAGATGCATCTGTCTCTCCAGCATGTTCTATGTATATCATAGTGTACATTGAGGTCCCTGGGACAGGCAACTCAAATCTCACATTACTTACGCATGTACAGCATTTTCATCCCATTTTGACACAGATAGCCCTGTAAGGCATACATAATCTGCCTCAAAGCTATCTATATGATAGTGCACACAGTGACAGATATGTCATTCTGCTCACAGAAGACACATGTTTGAGACCCTCTGAAGTTTTATTACACAGACATGTCTGAGATCTGTCAAGTTGATGCATTGTCTGGTAAAATACATTACATTATATTCATTAATATGGCTGATTAGGGATGAGCATAGGGGATTGCTAAAATAGGTTCATAGCTTCATAGGTAGGTACTAGACTATCGGCCCTAGGGCCTACGTAAGCCTAGCCAACAAGGTTCCCTGGCTTACGCCACCCAAGAAAGTTTTTTTCCTGTGCCACTGTCGAGCAGAGACACAGAAGTGATCCCCAGGGTGTATTTCCTATTTCCCATCTACTCATCAAGATTTTTCTTGAAGAGTGCTAATGAAGACCTTTGCTTGACATAGATGGGTAGCCTGTTCCAGAGTATGGGAAGTCTCTGGGACAGGAATGTATCCTTCCAGCATGTCCTGTTTATTATGGTGACAAGGTTTAGGTCCCTAGATCAGGTACCTCGGAGAGATTGGGATTTCTTTAGGTGTAGCATGTCCAACAGCTCTGGGTTTGACATAGCTTTATATGTTAGGCAGAGATCACCTCAGTGTAGGCGATATGCTATAGAGTAAAGCTGGAGTTTTTTGAGATAGTCAGTGTAGGGCATCTGTTTGAGGCCAGTACTCCTCTTTGTGAGGTACTTATGTGGCCTTTCCAGCTGCTGCAGATGTCTTGTGAGGTACATTCCAAAAGGGGCATTGTACTCTATAAATGGGGCTAATATGTTTTGAGTAGAGGGAACAATTACCTATTTTTTCCTGGATGAGAACCCTTTTATGATGAAGTGTGCCATGTAGAAGGACTTCCTGACTACTGTGGCGATGTGACTATCAAAGGACAGACTACAGTCCACCTGTGTCCCAAGGTCTCTTATCACACATTCAGTGTTAAGCAGACTGCTGTCTATGTAGTAGTTCATGGGTACAGAGTTTTTACCAAAGGGGATGACAATGCACTTTTTGGCATTGAGCTTGAGGCCATGGCTCTGACACCAAGCATCCGTCTCAGCGAGACCCTTCTGTAGGATTTCCACATCATTTGGGGACACGACTATAGCTCCTAGTTTGCAGTCATCTGCAAAATTCATTAGCCAGAGGCCTTCTGTGTTAGCCTGTACTTCAGAGAAGTAGATACCAAACAGGAGAGGTCCCAGGCCTGAACCCTGTGGTACTCCACTTGTCACTGGTTTGAGGTCAGATTTGGAGTGTGCAACTTTTACAGTGTGGGTTCTGTCAGTGAGACAGTTGGCAACCCATCTTGTGATGTAGGTATTTATACCTAGTTTAGTGAGTTTAGCTATAATTTCAGAATAGGGGATGGTGTCAAGAGATAAAATAAAATGCACCAGGTTAGCACACAAACATACGTTTATTCAAACCAAAAAATAGAAATAAATAAAGATGGTTAGCGCTTTTACAACTACACTAGTTGCTTCATCAGACACAGTAGTTTTACATAATAAAGCATATATAGAAGATGCAATAATCAGCTGACAATCCAATAATCACATGTTCCATTGCTTAAAAATATATAAGATTGAATGTATGTAAATATAGATATACATAAAAACATAATTATATAAGCATTGATATACTGAATAGATAGTTAAAAACATTACAAAAATATATATATAAAAACTTAGTTAAAGTTTGGTTTGAATAAACACATGTTTGTGTGCTAACTTGGTGCATTTTATTTTATTTTACGTATGTTTTATGCACCTTGTTTTTACCCTGAGTTGTTCGTATTCATTTTGTTTGGATGGTGTCGAAAGCCTTGGTGAGGTCAAGATAGGCTGTGTGAACCACCTTACCCTCATCTACGGCTTTGGTGACTGCCTCAAAGAAGTCAATCAGGTTCAGGAGGCATGACCTGCCTTTCACAAACCAGAACTGGGTGGGATCCAGAGTTTGGAGGTTACTAATGTCTTTGTTTATCAGTTCCATGATGATACGTTCCATGGCCTTGCAGACCAGGCTTGTCAGGCTAATATGGTGATAGTTCCCAGGATCAGTGGTGGCTCCCCCTTTGTGGAGTGGGAAACTGTTGCTGTATGCCATTCAGTGGACACAAAGCCTGATGTGAGGCTATGATTGAACATGGTGCTTAGGTGGGGAGCCAGTTCATTCTGAAGTTCGTGTAAAATGCAGACTGGGATGTTGTCCGGTTCCATGGATGCTGTGTTTTTGGCTTTAGAGAGTGCAGCTTTTACCTGCATAGTTGTGATTACAGGACTCTGCATTCTCCCTGTATAGATATGGGGTGAGGAGGGGTAAAGTTAGCACTGAACCTATCTGCCAGGATGTTGGCAATATCAGTTGGTTCTATAATTTTCATGCTGTTGTGCTGTAACTCAGAGCAGATCTGGATGTTGCCATTCAGATTCTTGACATACCTATAGAATGCTTTGTGGTTGTCCTTAGAATCAGTCTTGATTTTGTTTGAGGCATCTCAGCTTCTTACTGAGGCTGACCAGGGAGCTTCTCCACTCATGGGATTTTACTCTCTTTTGCAACAATTTCTTCCTTCTGTTGTACAGTTTGTTTATGGCAGGGAACCACCAGATTGGCTTCCTTGTTTTGGAGGATAGTGTCTTGGTTCTGTTTGGGATAGCATGGTCCATGCACTTGTGTAAGTGCTTATAGACTGCATTTCTGTAGGATTCAGCAGTCATAACTGTATTGTCCATCTGCATGGGTGTCATGAAGTTCACCACTTCTTTTTTAAGAAGCAAGAAGTTGACTATGGAGAAATTTTTTACCATGGTTTCCTTAATGGGGGGTGGGGGGCGGGATGTGGATTTCAAGGGAGATTAGCTTATGGTCAGATCGGACCAATGAGGAGTTGACTTCAGGTGTGGAACACCAGTCACTCATATTGGTAATGACTAGGTCTAGGATATTGTTGCCCCTAGTGGGGGTGTGGATAAGTTGATCCAGGGCATTGGAGTTTATGAATTCCAGAAAGCGTTGTGTGAAGGAGTTGGTACATGAGTAGTTTTCCCAGTTAATGGTGGGGTAGTTGAAATCACCCATTATTAGGGAGTTTGGTTGAACCCTAATATTTTCCAGTGCATCAAGAAAAGAGGAGTGGGAATCCTGGTGTATGGTGGGGGATCTGTAGCAAGCTACAGTTTGAATCACAGTTTTACCCAGAGTTAGTTGCACTTGGATAACCTCGGATGCATTATGCTGAGCAACTAACCTGGAGGTGTGGATATCCTTATTGAATATGGACACACATCTGCCTTTGGTGTTCCGGTCCAGGTTAGATGGCCGAAAAGTGAGGTATGAGTTATAGCCTGGTAGTGCAGGGGTGATCTCTGGAGCCCTGAACCAGGTCTCAGTTACTGCACCGATATCGATGTTCTCTATTTTAAGGAGTGCCTCAAATGAGTGCATTTGGAGATTTAGACTTCTAGCATTAAATAGCATTACTCTCAGTTTTTGCTTGTCTGTTCCTGTTACAGTGGTGAATTTGTCATTTGAACCTTGCCTAAAAAAGGCACTTTAGGGGCGGCAAGAGCCTTAGCCAGTATCTGGAATTCCAGGGGCGACTGGTGCAGGCCATCTCTGGCAAAGCATCGTGGTCTGTCGACCATGTCATCCCAAGCAGACAGATGCTGTATCCCCTTAGAATGACACTAGAAGCTTAGCCAATTGTTGAAGTCAATAATTTTGTCCTTGTACTGCGGTATCATTCTGGGTGATTGCAGAATGCTACTCAGGGCTATTGTCATACCTGCCTGGGCTACAAGATCAGAGAGCTCTTCCATGTCTCTTTTCATGTAGTCCAGGGAGGTATGACTCAGGTCATTCATACCAACATGGACAATGACAAAGTCATATTTGTACTTGTTGTGGAGTGACCTGAGTGCGTGGGTTATGTGGCGGATCCTGGCACCTGACAGGCAGCTGACAGTAACCTTCTCCTTGTTTAGCCTGGTGAGTGGGACATCAGTGTGCCTGACTATAGAGTCACCTATGACTAGTGCATTGGATACGTTCTTTTGCCTTATTGGCTGTGGTAGAGTAGCACACTGAGTCTGTTGGCTATGTGTCATTTGAGTTGTAGTGGGGGGTGGAAGTTGCTTGCGTTTCTGCTTTGGAGGTCTCTGTTGCTTGGGCAGATTATTATTGAGAGCCTCCGTGAATGTTTTTGTGTTTCTATGTGTGGATTTTGGTGGTGTAGGTTTAGTGAGACAATGTGATGTGTGGTGTGGTGCAAGTGTTTACCTTCTCCTCTTGAATGTCAAGTTCAGTCTTGGTTGGAGAGAGATTTACCTCCAGTTTGGCTAGATAAGTGCATCTCTCACAGGTTGTAGTGTTGGGTGGTAGGAGGAGAGGGTTGTCTGTGTACATGCGGCAATTTCTACATTGCCCCAACATGCCCAGATTCATCAGATAGACAGGAGAGAACACTGGGAGCTGACCCTTAGACATGCCTGAATAAAAAAACTATTTTCCTCTAGATAAGTGAGGAAAGTGAGTACAAGAGCTGTTTTTCTCTAAGCAAGTGAGGAAAGTAAGTGCAGAAACCGTTTTCCTCTAGGTAATGAGGAAGGTTGAGTGCTATAGTAATTAGTAGATTATTTAGTGCTTACAACAAGTTCTGAACAAGTGCTGAGAACGAATAAGCAAATTTAAGTGCTGAAACTAAGAATCTGTATCGGCACTAGACTCATTACAGGAAAGAAAATAAGTGCAAATGCAAGCTTTCAAATCAGAAAGTTGAGAGAGAGATGGAAAAGATTGCCCAGACGGCCAGTAACTACAATTTCTGGGCCCACTCCATAAGTGGTAGACAGGTTACCTAGTGCTTACCACTCCCACTGACAAGCTAGAAGGCTTCCCTCCAACACAGAAAGGCTTGGAGGGGCTCAGAAGCTTACATACAGTCCTGGATACAGCAAATCTGTATCTGGACTACACTAGTTACAGGAAAGGTAGGAAACAGGCTTACATTTTTTTTCTTTTTTTTCTTTTTTTTTTACAGAAAAGTAGCTAAAGCAGCAGTAAAAACAATTCAAATGTTGTGCAAGCTAGCCCACTTGAGTATGTAGCAATATTAGGCCAAACACAGTTTAAAAAATGCAATTAAATTAAAAATGACTAAAAACAAGCGCAGAAGGAGTGTATTAGGTAGAATGTGGTAAAGAGATGGGACTGGGGGAGTGTCCCAGATCAAATCTACAGTGGGGAGGGCAACTGCAAAAACCACCAAATTTAAACAACAAACCAGAAATAAGGAGGGTGGGTGGGACAAAACACTTTCAGCAGAGATCTGAAAAACTATACAGTGAATCAAAAATAACAGTGCATAAATCTGAATAAAAATAGTCCAGCAACAATTTACAGTACACAATTCTGAAGAACCAAAAAAATATACTTAGCTCTGTATAATTCCAGATAGTTTGAAAAGAGCTCTGTTAGACACAGGTTCCAGCAATGATATGCAGGCTGTTAACTAACAGGGTCTATTATTATGCAAGTAATCCTTCAGATAGTCAGAACTTAAGACACATCAGAAAATAGGGGGGGGGACAAAACACTTTCAGCAGAGATCTGAAAAACTATACAGTGAATCAAAAATAACAGTGCACAACTCTGAATAATTTTAGTCCAGCAACAATTTACAGTACACAATTCTGAAGAACTAAAAAAAATACTTAGCTTTGTATATTTCCACATAGTTTGAAAAGAGCTCTGTTAGACACAGGTTCCAGCAATGATATGCAGGCTGTTAACTAACAGGGTCTATTATTATGCAAGTAATCCTTCAGATAGTCAGATGACATAAGCTGCAAAAATCAGTTATACCAACTTAAGACACAGCAGAAAATAGGGGGAGGTGGGACAAAACACTTTCAGCAGAAATCTGAAAAACTATACAGTGAATCAAAAATAACAGTGCACAACTCTGAATAAAATTAGTCCAGCAACAATTTACAGTACACAATTCTGAAAAACCAAAAAATATACTTAGCTCTGCATATTTCCAGCCATTGTTAATCAGATGTAAGATGTAGAATTTCTACTTTTGCACAATAGACCAAGGAGGACAAGGAGACTTGGTGGTGGAATGAAGAAGTACAAGAGAGTATACAGAGAAAGAGGTTGGCAAAGAAGAAGTGGGATTGTCAAAGAGATGAAGAAAGTAGACAAGAGTATAAGGAGATGAGGTGCATGGCAAAGAGAGAGGTGGAGAAGGCTAAGGATAAGGCGTATGAAGAATTGTATGAAAGGTTGGACACTAAGGAGGGAGAAAAGGACCTGTACTGATTGGCTAGACAGAGGGACCGAGCTAGTAAAGATGTGCAGCAGGTAAGGGTGATAAAGGATAATGAGGAAACGTACTCACAAGTGAGGAGAGTGTGTTGATCAGATGGAAAGAGTACTTTGTGGGGTTGATGAATGAAGAGAATGAGAGTGAGAGAAGGTTGGATGATGTGCAGATAGTGAATCATGAAGTGCAGTGGATTAGCAAGGAAGAAGTAAGGATAGCTATAAAGAGGATGAAGAACGGAAAGGCTGTTGGTCCAGATGACATACCTGTGGAAGCATGGAGGTGTTTAGGTGAAATGGCAGTGGAGTTTTTAACTAGACTGTTTAATGAAATCTTGGAAAGTGAGAGGATGCCTGAGGAATGGACAAAAAGTGTTTTGGTACCAATTTTTGAGAATAAGGGTGATGTGCAGAGCTGTAGTAACTACAGAGGGATTAAAATGATCAGTCACAGCATGAAGTTATGGGAAAGAGTACTGGAAGCTAGGTTAAGAAGGGAGGTGATGATTAGTGATCAGCAGTATGGTTTCATGCCAGGAAAGAGCACTACAGATGTGATGTTTGCTCTGAGAGTGTTGATGGAGAAGTACAGAGAAAGTCAGAAGGAGTTGCATTGTGTCTTTGTGGATTTAAAGAAAGCATATGACAGAGTGCCTAGAGAGGAGTTGTGGTATTGTATGAGGAAGTCGGGAGTGTCAGAGAAGGTATGTAAGAGTGGTACAGGATATGTACGAGGGTAGTGTGACAGCGGTGAGGTCTGTGGTGGGATTGATGGACACGTTTAAAGTGGAGGTGGGATTACATTAAGGATCAGCTCTGAGCCCTTTCTTATTTGCAATGGTGATGGACAGGTTGACAGACGAGATCAGACAGGAGTCCCTGTGGACTATGATGTTTGCAGATGACATTGTGATCTGTAATGAGAGTAAGGAACAGGTGGAGGAGACCCTGGAGAGGGGGAGATATGCTCTAGAGAGAAGAGGAATGAAGTTCAGCAGGACTAAGACAGAATATATGTGTGTGAATGAGAGAGAGGACAGAGGAATGGTGAGGATGCAGAGAGTAGAGATGGTGAAGGTGAATGAGTTTAAGTACTTGGGATCAACAGTTCAGAGTAATGGTGAGTGTGGAAGAGAGGTGAAGAAGAGAGTACAGGCAGGATGGAGTGGGTGGAGAAGAGTGTCAGGAGTGATTTGTGACAGACGAGTACCAGTAAGAGTGAAAGAGAAGGTCTACAAGAGGGTAGTGAGACCAGCTATGTTATACGGGTTGGAGACAGTGGCTTTGACAATAAGGCAGGAGTCAGAGCTTGACGTGGCAGAGTTGAAGATGTTAAGATTTGCACTGGGTGTGATGAGGATGGACAGGATTAGGAATAAGTATATTAGAGGGTCAGCCCAGGATGGAAGGTTTAGAGACAAAGCCAGAGAGGCAAGATTACGTTGGTTTGGACATGTGCTGAGGAGGGATGCAGAGTATATTGAGAAAAAGATGCTAAGGATGAAGCTGCCAGGTAACAGGAAAAGAGGAAGGCCTAAGATAAGGTTTATGGATGTGGTGAGAGAGGACATGCAGGTGGTTGGTGTGACACAGCAAGATGCAGAGGACAGGTGGAAATGGAAACAGTTGATCTGCTGTGGCGACCCCTAATGGGAGCAGCCGAAAGAAGAAAAAGACAATAGACCCAGGTTACAGTTGACATGTGTTCAAAGGTCTATCAATACAAAAGTGGGGAATAGTGTACTTTATAATAAACAGGAACATTTATAATTACCACAGGGTATTTTGATGCATTTCTGTGCAGTTCATGTAACACCCATGGCTTTGTCAGCAGTCATGTGTGCCTCAGACCCTCTGTTTTGTTCAGGACTTCTAAGACATATATGTCAAACATGAGGGGCCACAGCACTGACACTTTTGTTACCACACAGGTGTCATGTCTGCTGCTTGAGGTGAGGTCTTGCACTGTGATTGAATGTTGTTGGTCTGTGATCCCATTTGTAAACCAAATGATAACATAGGACTTGATATTCATCTTGGTTAGTTTTCCACTGACAATAAATGTTGGATTGTGTTGAAGGCCTTGGCCAAGCTAAGATAGGATGTGTCACATCTTTGACTTTGTGTATGTCTCTGGTCACAGTCTTGAATCCCATCAGGTTTTGCAACCACAAGATATCCTTGTGAACACCTAACTGGAACACATCTAATATTTGGAGGTCACAAATTTCCTTGTATCTGAGATGCATGCAGACTGTATCCATTGCCTTATGGCAGAGGTTGCATAACGTTATGGTTCTATAATTACACTTGTATTTTGCCAATCATCTTTTGTGTGGTTGGAAAATGGTCACTGTATTCCATTCAATATGGACAACAGTAGTATTCATACTGTGGTTGAAAATGGTGCCTAGGGGAGTAACTCACTACTAAAGCACATGAAGAACACAGGCTGATATGTCATCTGGTCCCATGGAGACTGTGCTCCTAGTCTTGAGGAGGGCAGTAATAACTTTCTCATTGCAGATACCACAGCTTGGAGGTGATGCTGCACACATGATTTGTAGTAGGTTTGGTGGTGGCAGGGGAGACACTTTTCAGCCAAATGTGTCTGCTAGCAGGTTTGGAAGTTACACTGGATCAGTGTGTGCACTACTATACACAAATGGATCCAAATACATCCAGGTTTTATATATATATATATATATATATATATATATATATATATACATATATATATATATATATATATATATATATATATATATATATATATATATATATATCAGTTTCCAGATGTACATGAAGAATGTCTTATGGTTATCCCTGGATATGCTGTGAGAATTATTACCATAGTTGCTCTGTGAGGGTTTTTCAAGGTATATTATCTGCATGTTTACACTGAGAAGAGTGGCCTTCCAGTCCTGGATTCTCAATGTTGTATTTGTAAGCAGCAGCTTCTTTCCATTACTGTATAATGTCAAAATGACAGACATCCACCAGTATGGTTTGTATCTTCTGCAGGATCTTTGTTTGAGACTATCAGGCACGGCTGTGTGTATACATTTGTGTAGATGTGTAGACAGGGCATCAGGGAGTAAGCTACTATAGCTGTCAATGTTCTTTGTGGAAAATGTGTCTTGGAAGTAGTTTAGACCATCCCTTAGGAGGGTGTGGTTACCTTAGATGATGTTTGTGAACCTGACTCCCCCTTTGGGGAGTTCAGTAGCTATATTTTCTTTGAAACATACAGCCTTATGGTTGGATTAACAGTGCCGGCAGTACACATGTGCCATTACATTGTTTACTCACATTGTTGAGGTACAGGTCTGGAATATGAGATTACCTTGTGGGGTGGTGCACTATTTTTTCCATGGCATTTTATTTCACAAGCTCCCAGGTAATGTTGTGCAAGTAAGTTTGTTGTCCTATAATTATCCAGATCAATGGATGAATACCTTCACTCACCCCTGCCTGGGTTGTTTTGTTCTAGTTTAATTGTTCCATATAGTAACATATAGGCTTTGTGGCCTTTCATATTTATGGATGGTGACCTATTAATGGTGATAACATGAAGGGGTTTCCTATCTACAGTATGTTGGATGTAGAATAACTCCATATAGTTATCTTTTCTAAACAGTCTTGAGGCATACTATTCTTCAGTGTAAATAGATATGGCACCTCCTGTTGTTCACACAACTTCCATTTGCTGTCTGGTTGTTTGGAAGGCATCATAGCCTTGCAGGAGCAAAGTATTTACTGCAGCCTTGAACCAGGTTTCTGTGACTGCACAGAAATCAACATCTTCATTGCAAAGAGTGCATACAGAGAGTGGGGTTTAGGATGCAAACTCCTACAGTTTAGGAGCATGGCTCTTACTTTGTTGGAGTTGTACATTTTCACATTGGTTATTTTGCTTTTGTGACCTTCCTAATTATGCTTATGGTGCAGTCAAGTGGTTTAAGTCTGGCAAAGCTGCATGCTCTAGCCACCATGTCATCCCACACTGACAGGCACTGTAACAGTTAGAATGACACCAGAAACATAGGCAAGTTCTTTGAATCTGTTGTTCTTTATATTGAGGTGTCATCCTAGATGAGGGTATAATGCTGCTCAAACATAAGGACATACCTGGCTTGGACCAATATTTAGATACCTCAGTCATGTGTGTTTTCATATATTTCCTATAGTCACTTCTTAGGTTGTGCATATCAAGATGAAGTATGCTGGATTAAGAGTGGGACTTGTTGTTGAAAGACTTGATTGCATGTCTGCTATGATGACTACATCTGCCACACAGTTGACACTAAACATATCCTTGTTTAAGCTGGTGAGTGTGGCATCTGTTTGTCTCGCTACCCGGTCAGCTATTATGAAAACCTTTGGGATATATGCCCATTGCCTCAAACACTTCTATGGTGAGACAGTGGTGATGATATTTCTTATGTGTATTGTCTGCTTGTAGCCTGATTGTGTTTAGGATGTGTCTGCTGTTTAGTTTGGTTTGTGAGGAATACCTCTGCACATGATGGTTTGTGCTGTGTGCATATTATGAGTAGGAGTCAAGGTGTGAGAGCAGACAACCTGTTTAGTGTTTCCCTTCTGGAAGCAAGACACCACTGATTCCAGATTCCTACTATAGGTGGATCTCTTGAAATTTGTACTTCGGTGATGTAGGAGATACTGGCTATTTAGTGTATGAGGCATTATCTGCACTGAGTCACAAAACCCATGTCAATTTGCTAGCAGGGGGAAATGACAGGTGATAATGGGTGGTTTCAACCTGGTATCTGCACAGAGAATGTAAAAATGAGGGGTATGTGTGATCTGACTGCTATTTTCAGGTGTGTACTTTATGGGATGTACATTATGTGGTCCTTCATAAGGTTGATCAATATCGCTGTTATTGATATGTAAGTGGGTAAATTTCCACTTGTTATGCAACAGAGGTTCTGACAGCTAGATCTGCTCTGTTACATAGCATCAGCCATTTTATTTCAAAGCATGTGTATTGACATTTCTGCATGTATGAGGGTAAAGTGTTACATCCTCTGCACACAATCCAGAGCAGGTAATAGAAAGACGCACTGTTAAAGCCCAGTCTGAGCCCAGACACACTAACCTTCAAATAGATACTCCTACTTTACACTTCTGCCACAACTGTACAGATGGGGTTTTACCAAACCCAGATGTCATCTTCATTTTCTTCATCCTAGTCTTTTGGATAGTACCATTAGGGCTCACCACAACAGATCATCTGCTTCCATTTCTAACTGTCCTCTGCATCTTGCTCTGTCACAACAACCGCCTTCATATCCTGTGTCACCACATCTGCAAACCTTAACTTAGGTCTTCCTATTTTCCTCTTACCTGCCACCTCCATCCTTAGCATACTTCTCCCAATATACCCAGCATCGCTCTTCAGCACATGTCCAAACCAACACAATCCACCACTCTGTCTTTGTCTCCAAAGCATACAACATGAGCTGACACTCTAACATGTGGTTAATACTTCTGACCATCCTCAGCACACACAATGCAAATTGTAACATTTGGGACTCTGTCAACACCTGTTATGACTCCTGTCTTTTTGTTAGTGGCACCATCTACAACCCATATGACATAGCTGGTCTCACTACCATCTTGTAGACCTTCCTTTTCAGTCTTATTGGTACCTGTCTATCTAAATTCTCTGCTGACACTCTTCTCCACCCCTGCATTCTCTCTCTCTCTTCTTCAACTGTCTTCTACATTCACCATTACTCTGAACTGTTGATCCAAAGTATTTCTCATCATATGGCTTAGTTAATTGTACTCCCTGTATCCTAACCATTCCTCTATCCTCCCTCTCATTCACACACATATATTCTGTCTTATTCCAGCTGACCTTCATTCATGTCCTACGTGAAGCATATTTCCACCTCCCCAGTGTCTCATAAACCTGTTCACTTCTCTCAATACAGATTATAATATCATCTGCAGAAATTATAGTCCATGGAACCTCCTATGTGATCTAATGTGTCAATCTGTCCATCACCATTGCAAATATGATGTTTGTGCACACAATAACAGGAATGTCACTGTTGTCTGTCTTATATGAGATAAGGTGACATCTACCCATCTGTCAGGCCAATGTGTGACCATGGCCTGTTGTGACTGTGAAGAAAGGAGATACCACCATCCCAGCTAGCTGGAATTCTGTAAAAAAAATATATGTAATTTGTGAATATCAAATGATTTACATAGAATTGTGACAAAGGGAGATGCTGCCAGCACAGCTGTCTGGAATGTTGTAAATGGTTATGTGTCATTTGTGAATGTCAATATGCTTCATGTAAGATGCATGTGTTACAAATGTATTAGAGCTGTAGGTCTGTACAGACGTGTGTTGAAAAGATATTTTATAAAGTACTGAGCTTAAAGATGTAACCACAGCATGCCCTACTGGAAGAAAACAGAAATTTGCATACACTATGGTAACTGTTTAAATGTTTATATTTTAACAGTGGAAACTGGAACACAAGAGGTTAACCTCATCTAGTACATTTCAGAAAAATAGCTAAAATTAAATTACTTTATGGCAGCAAGGAGACACAATGTCTGTGCTGAGAAATGTTCTGTATTGTCTTGGAAGTGATTTATTGTTTTATGACTTCCATTCTCTGCCAAAGATCTGAGGTCACAGTCACAATCCAGGAGGGCTCAGAGGAGTAACTGTGTTGACCTAGTTATTGGTGGGGGAATGTGTGTCCCTTTCCCTTGCGGATCCTGCTGCAGCTGTTTCGGTAGGATCAGATTGTGGAGCACAGCGCACACTGTGAAGATCTGTGCACCTGTGCATGGAGCATAATGTAAGGCTCCACCAGATATATCTAATCACTGGACTTCAGAAGCCCAAACACATGCTCTATGATATTCCTAGTTTGTGTGCGTGCCTCATTACGGTATTCTTCCATGGATCTATCTACATTTCTGATGGGTGCCATCATCCACAGTTCCAAAGTATAGCCAGCATCCTCCAGCAAATAGCCCTGTGGGATGTCCCCCCTAGCAAACATCTGGTACAGATGTGATGTGTGCCAGACATGGGAGTCATGATAACTGCCAGGGTTGCAAGTACCCACATTCAAGATAATCCCCTGAGCATTGCGCAAAACTTGACAGTTTATGGGGTGGTATCCCTAGAGGTTAATATAAATTCTACCCTGCTCACCAGGTGGTGCCTTGATGTATACATGAGTTCAATCTATGCCACCCAGTACTTCAGGGCAGTGTGCTATATTGTAGAACCATTGCATATTGCTGGTCTTCTCCTCAGGGAAAAGACATGCGCTCATTGGCATGTGAGAGCATAACATCCAGGAACTGGTGGAGTATCCTGGATGCTGATGCCAGTGACACCCCCATCATGTCCTCAGTTGGTCTATGAAAAGTACCTGTAGGTAATATCCTAAGGGCTACACATACCATAGTTTCCACTGGGATGGGTTCCCTCTCTTGGCTCTGGCTGTGAGAGGAGGATGGCAAAGCTCATGGAGTTCTTGTAATATGTCCCTGCCTACCCTGTAGCGCTCTACCTTCTCTAGCTCATGTACCACCTGGAAGATTACCCTGGGCCTGAACACTCTTTTTCTTCTCGGCCTAGGCCTATTGTCAGCAGCATCAGTAGCATTGATCTCAGCCTCTAGCACCTACAGATGTAGAATAGCTGCAGCTGGCCCTAGCATTGTCTCAGTTAAAATTTCCAAGTATCTACTCCAATGGTTTTGAAGTATCAAGGGAAAATCAGAATGTAGAGTGTATGCATACTTTATACATTTCTTGAGTAGTTTCACCATGTGGCATTGGCTAATTAAGATGCAATTCACCCACTTAGGATATAAATAATAAGACTTATAGGTCCTATTTCTGTGCACAGTAGTGCACTGAGTGCATCGTCACACAGCAGAGTGCAGCTGTGCATAAAGAAGGTAAGCCATGTCAAAATGCTATATCGTCATCCTTATTGTCATGACATGTACAGAGAATGTTAATTACTGCAAGTTATACTTTATTTCTATAAGCTGCAATGTCAGACCAGTATGAGAAAAGTTTACATACCCTGTACTAGAACCGAGGATCATCTGCACTCCAGTCCAATATTTAACACCTGTTGCCACAGGAGTAGTTACACAAATTCCCATCACGGGAGGCTATAAGAAGAGCACAGCCCCACTTACCGGGTTTTCATAATGCCCAGTGGTGCTCAGCAGTATTAACTGAATGCATTTGGTTCTATTTTTGGATGTGTAGCTCATGTCTGATATGTGGGTGGGCTAGTCATACAAACAAGGTATGCATTATCAAATCTGTTTGTGGCAAATAGCGCACTTTACAAACATGTGAAGTACATGAAAAATAAAACACAAAGTGACCTGACACACCTCCCTGATGTCATTGACATCCATTGGAAACACAAACACTGGGAAGGAACTTACATCAAGTGAACATCCCTGCATGGTTCCTGCTGTTTGTGATTCAACAAATCCACTCATTTTTACAGTCATTTGCATAATAACCATGCTAACAGCCTGAAATCTGCATGAGTCATAGCAACAGCACAGGAGCATGAATTTGCAGACATGATGCAGGGCATTACATTACCTTTGGTTACAGTACATTGTACTCCTCCTTTACATGACTTTTTTGGTAATCATAGTTAAAACCTTTTGTGGCAAGAGTCACACTGTGCAAACATGAGGAAAGAAATATTTAAAATTATAGAGATCTGACACACCATCTGCTGCTTTTGGACTTACACAGTGCATAGATCATCCATTATATGTGTGTAGTTACCTTCTTAGGCAAATTCTGTCTATATATCTGGATTTTTACATGCTCTTGCTTGCATGTAGACTCCTGTACATGGAAATTTTCCGTGTACTCTATCAATATGGACACGGAGTCTACACACTTGTATTTAAAGTTGTTGGATCACTACACCATGTTGTTTTACTTCATTTGCATTAATTTCAGCTACTTATGCTGATAATTGCATAAAGTTTTCGTAATTGCGCATGAGTGATTGTGCGCTGCTACACGGAGTTTACTGAATCTAAAACTTGCCATGCCCATGTTTGCATTGTGCCACGATGCACACATGGAAAAATGATCGTGTTAGATTTATTGAATTCCCCTTGTGTATTTACTCACGTTTTTTAATGCACGGTGTTCTGATATCATTGAACTTATCTATCTGTTTCCATGGCTAAATGCTAAACAAAATAAAAAAAACAATGAAAGACTTGTATCTTAGCATCATATAATGCAAAGCATAGCAGGTTCAATAGTATTACATATGCACAAAGACCGAAATGAAATCATATGTATTTCTATTTTAACAACAGACACATAGAAACAACAAGCAAAATGATTACTGTATTTAACAATGGACACCCCCATGGTTTCATCCACATGACTATCCAACCAATGTATTACATTTCCTCTGCGTTATTTCACTGTTTTTTTCTGTAGTTTTCAGAAACTGATTGACAGTCAGTTTTTGTAAAAAATTGCAAATTACATTTGATTTGCTGTCTAAAACAACATGAAAAGCAAAACCAAGAAATGCATAAAAACTGTAATGTAGCCCCCTTTTTAATATATAACTACATCTTTGAAATTTCAAAGTGATCACAAAGTGATCACAATTTGCTTTGTCAGCAAACTGTCCACTATGACTTTAACTGTTACTGAACACTTTCCTAATGAATCAGTGTTATGAAACCAGATATATGCTAGCTACTGCACTACATTTTTTTTATTTTTGTTAGCTGCTAGCTTACTGTGTTTATCAGAGACATAAGCCTACATTTGTTGT
This sequence comes from Protopterus annectens, assembly GCF_019279795.1. Lineage (NCBI taxonomy): Eukaryota > Metazoa > Chordata > Ceratodontiformes > Protopteridae > Protopterus > Protopterus annectens. The sequence goes on along the minus strand of NC_056739.1, from coordinate 1,640,906,320 downwards.
TTTGCATTGTTAATTTAGTGGCATTTCATGGACATTTATGAGTTTCCTCTGCCTCCATCATGTTGTTCCTATGATCATGTCCATTGTGGAGGCACAACATCCTAATCATTAGCCTTAGCATATTTTGTTACAAGGAGGTCAGTCTGCAATGTTGTATATCGATTTGCATTTGTTAGATGCAATATATCACATATCAGAGTATAACACTGTGCACTCTACACACTTCATTGTTTTCACAGTGTATAAGCAGTTATTCAGATAAAAGATGAAGTATTCAACTTTATGACATAGTATTAGGCTTAGGTATTGTGCAAACATCTATCTTAATGAATCCCATCCTTAAATTGCAGAACTTGTTCATTTCTTTCATTCATACCTAGAGCACAGGCTCTTTGTTAACATGCAGAGTTAGTGTATCGTCTTACTTTAGAAACTCTCCACAAACCTACATAACTGAGATATCTTTTTATTGATCATGTCACTATATTTCAAAAACTTTTCATGGATCTAACACTTCCATACCACACAAGGCTAAGATATTCAAGTCCTCATTGCTTATATAATAGATTTCATCAGACATCCGTCCATAACACATGACTTCATTTTTGTTGCCTGTAACTCTTTTGATCTCATTCAGATGGCTGATGGCCGATATTGATTCAGTTTGGGTGGTCTTTGTGAGGTTTGTTAAAGTAAAGTCTTGTTGGCAGACTAAAAACATTGATATAATTTTTCATCGCTGTTGTCGGTGTGGGTATAAAAGTCTCAGACTTTTAGCTCTTCAATTACTTTGTCATTTAAGAATTTTTTGATGAATCTCTGTATCCAAAAAAACTTAACATTCTATCTTCTTGCTACTTAAGTTAGCCTTTTAAATTTCTTTCTTTCTCTTTATTCTAGTAATTAAGTCATATGACAATGCATTTTTCACTTCATTGCAAAATATATTTGAAGATAACAGACCAGGCAAAGCCTGAAGCAAAGTTTCATACCCTCTTCTTGTTCTGAACTGCAGTCATACACTATTTCTTGCAATAAGGTCACCAACTGCAGATATGCCTTCCTTATGTTCCATTAACTACCTGTTGCCAGTGCACCACTTTCCCTACTAGCACTGTAAGTTTAAAAAATGCACTGCATTCAAACTGCTGCATCATTGAATGCAACCTATATTGCTCTGTTATACAACATAGCACATGTCTGCTGCAACTAGCACTCCTTGTTTCTAAACTACAGTAGCAGATAACTTCTCTGGACTTCAGATGCATTAATTAGGGACAAGTAAGGTTAGCTTCCCCTTAGCTGCTCAGTTCAACATGTCCATTTTTAGTAAAATCATAGTTATGCGGATTCAAGACAGTCAGAATGTCAATTTGTTCTCTGCTGTTCAGCTTCTGGGCATGCTGGAAAATGCATCACATTTTCAAAGACTAGAGAGTTTATAATGTAACTGTTGACAGGGTTTATTGGACCGTTCAGGTGATGTCTGGAAAACTAAAATTTAGACACAAGAGATATTGAAAATAATCACTAAAGTTCTACAAGTTAAACATCACTTCATGTACAAAGTCTCTGAAACTTTGGAGACTTAAAAAAAACAATCCTAAAATATTTTATAATATACACTGTACACTTTCAGTCTCTATCTTTATCCACCATTAACACTAAAATACACTCCAGACTGTCCATTCATTAAACCTGAATTTTAGTGCAATGTAATGCAAGTTCAAGACCCAGTATTGTGAGTTTCAGAACTTCAAATGAAAGACTTCTTGAATTACATAGGAAGTTCTAACTTCACTGTTACACATTAAAGGCAATTTTTTAAGTGGGAAGTGCTCATTGCATCCCAATACAGGAGATTTGCAGATGACGTACCTCCACTACTTATATACTATGTCTGAGATCACTGTACCCTGGAAAAGAGTAATTTTCCACGATAAATTACTTTTGGACTTAGCAAATACGTCATTCTAATCACACTGGAATGCATGCATTTCTAAGGAGTGCATTTTTGGTTCTCAAGCATTAATTTTTCCAGGAATGGTTAAGCATGTATAAAGTGCTAAGAATTAAGTGTGTACCATTTTAAGGAACCACTAGAAAACAAATAAACTAAAAACTGAAAACTAAAAAACAAAAAAAGAAAATAGCAGCTTAAAGGAAACCTCTTTAATCGGATAATGTGGTAAGTACTTTAATTCACAAAAACATCAGTGAACTTCTTCAGACATCTCATTTCATTTACACCCTATCTTAAAAACACAATTCTAAACATGTGATCCATCAATCAACATATTACATCACTTCCCCTTCTAGTCCCCCATTTTAAAATTAATATATTAGGAATTCAATAAAAGTACAAATTTAACCCTTAAAACATACCAACAATAATACTTCACTTATCAAGTCATTCATACTAATTAAATAGATTTTAACTATAATTTTTATACTTAAAAAAATGAAAAATAACATATTCATGCATATAAAAAACATAACACACTCTCATCAAGTCAAACTCTTTAATTTCAGCACACTAGCTATAAAGCACTGATCATTTAATCCAGGATAACCATATGCATTCACTGCTATTTGCCACAATAATTCTTGTTTTTCAAGTATTAAACCAAGTGGACCTCCCCTCAGTCCCATTTCAACATGGTCTATAACCCTAAATTTAAATGTGTGGTCCGGATTATTTTGTACATGCTTTGCCAGAGCATTTCCTTCCTTCATTTTACAGATACTGTAAACATGCTCATATATCTGTTCTCTCACCTTACGTTCTGTTTTACATATATTAAAACTAACACATCATTGGCAATTAGCTAGGTATACTACCCCCACTGATATTGCAATCATACCTATTCTGTGTAATGTATCTTCTATTTCTTATCATAAAATTTTGCTCAATGTCAATCATTTTACAATAGGGATATGAACCACATTTAAGCATCCCTGGACATCTAACACTTTTCCTTTTTTCCTTCTCAACTATGGTCCTTAAATTAGCACCCTTTCTATATATACAGTCTTTGGGGAACCAATAAATTTCTTCCTCGGGGCACTATCATCCGTCCAAACTCCCTAGTTCTTTATTACAATATTTCTTTATGGGTTAGAATCTAATGTATAATTTGTAATGAAACTAAACCCATAATTTAGTCCAATTTCTCCTTCCATTCTGTCTGCTTCTCTGTTTAAACCAGGACCAAATCCTTTGACTTTACTTAAAAATTGGTTGAAAATGACCCTCTCTCCTTTTTATTTGGACTTCATTAATTAGGTCATCAATCAACCCAGCAGGATATCCCCGTTTCATAAACATTGTCCTTAAATTACCACATTTGGCTAAGAAATCTACCTCTAGGGTCACCATCCTGGCCACCCTCACCAACTACCCCTATACAACAGATTTTGTTTGGTAGAAAGGTGTCCACTGGTAAAATGAAGGAAGGAATTAGAATAAGTGCTATTCCAATAAATCTTAAGCTATATAGGTTCTAGTCAATTTAACTTTCATCAATTCAACATCTAAATAACCCGCCTTATCAGTGTTAAAAACAAATGTGAATTCTAAAAAAGTAGTGCTGTTATACATATACTGGACTATTTTCTTAGCCAAATCAAGGTCCAAATATCATCCAAAAAACATGTATAAAAAATATTTCTTTTTATGTGCTCGACATCAAAGATAAAATGCTTCTCCCAGTATGCCATCACTAAGTTGGCAAAACTGGCTCCACAGGGTGACCCCATTGCTACTCCTTCTTTTTGTAGATAAAAAGACTCTCCAAAAATAAAATAAAATAATTATTACTCAAGATAATTCCTAACAAATCCTCAATTAATCTAATATCAGTAGAAGGAGCTTCCTTTTCCACTAAAAAGTCTACCACCTATTCCAATCCCAAATTATAAGGGATTACAGTATACAAATCTTTGACATCCACTGTTAAAAAATTAAAATCATCATGGAAAGGTTGATCATTAATAGCTCCCAAAAAGGACCAGGAATCCTTACAAATTTGTGGTTCTTTCACAACATATCTCTGTAGTATACAGTCCACTATGTTTGCACATGAATATGTGATAGAATTACTCCCAATCACAATTGGACATAGTGGTGGATCGTATAGATTTTTGTGGACCTTAGGGATCCTGAACATGACTGGGGTAAATAGATAAATATCTATCTGGCTGTTAATAAACAAATCATTAAGATAAATTTTGATTTTACAATAAGCCCTGTTAACCTCACTTCTGGACACTAGCTCATATTTGTTGAGTTAAGTAGGGCTAACATTCTGCTGTTATAATCTTCTGGTGTTATAAAAACCAACACACTCCCTTTGTCAGGTTTCATTACTCGAACATTCATCCCTCTTAGGGTATTAAGCATTTCATTCTACCTTTGTGTCATATTTTTATTTTTATTATCATTTTTATTTCCAACAAATGAGTGTGGTATGTTTAATATGTACTGATATTTTATTTTTCAGTTTTTTAAGTATAAAAATTATAATTAAACTCTATTTAATTACTTTGAATGACTCGATGAGTGAAGTATTATTGTTGGTATGTTTTAAGGGTCAAATTTGTAATTTTATTAAATTTCTAATATATTGATTTTAAAAATGGGGGGCTAGAAGGGAAGTGATGTAATATGTTGATTGATGGATCACATGATTAGAATTGTGTATTTAAGATAGGGTGTAAATGGAATGAGATTTCTGAAGAAGTTATCCGATTAAAGAGCTTTCCTTTAAGTTGCTATTTTCTTCTTTGTTTCTACCATTTTAATAAACACAAAAGGCTGATAATATTGCAACTTGAAATGTTGTGCCCAGTGTTTTGTTTAAATAGAAACAGTAGCCACCATGTACAAATACCATAACAAAATATTTTCTAAGCAGAAAACAAGTGCATTCACAAACTTAAGATCCACCTTACCTGTTTCTTCTCTTCTGACTTACAAACATGTTTAAAAAATGGACAACATCAGATAATAATTTTCAAACATATGCTGATTTGCTTGATGCTTTATGATGCCCGTCTGGGGAGCATCATATTAAAATTATTCCTGAAGCAATTTCTGCAGTACATGCTTCATAGAAGACTACCTGATGCCCTTAGAAGACTAAATAATAATTTGTATGGTGCCTCTGATTATCATAATGAAGCAACCAAAAAAATGACAAAATTGGAAAGACAACATGGTTATCAATTGGGATGTCTTTGGCATGAAAAATATTTAAATGGGAATTATTGAAATAATTTAATGTTTAGATAGTTTGATGCACACATCATACATCATATATTTATTTGGGGTGCTATCAAGTAAGAAATTGATGTGGGTCTGATGAAGCCTTTAGACAGAAGGAGTCAAAAAGGTCTGAAACTAAACAAAGCCAAATGTCAGGTCTAATGTAACTGCTTCCATATGTCTAGAGAGATTTAGGAGGCCTGAGATATGGATTCCATATGACCCCTCCTGAAGACATCAGTATTGGAATAAGTAAGGAGGTATATTAGAAAGGAGATATGTGCTTATGTAACATAAGTGGTGAGGTTAAGAGGTTAAATAATGAGGCCTTTTGTACAATGCTTTTAAGGAGATGAGCTGACAAATATAGAAGCCAGCAGATGAAATTATTGCTAAAGGCCAAGGTGAAGAAAGAGTGTTATGGTCTTATAGAAAGAGACTTTTAAATTACCTCAGAGGCTCTATCTTGGATTCAGCAATCTTAATCTACATACTTTTTCTCCGATATGCTCCCCCTACTACTTCCTCTTCCCTAATTGCATATGTGTGGCTCCCTTTTTCAGTCTTTGCAATCACGTTTTGTAGTTATTAATGCTCTCTGTAGTGACTTCTATTGTAAATGTGTATATAGTTATAGCTTTTATCTATTGTAAATGCAAGCTGTATATTGTTGTTGTTTTATCCTGTTTTTACTGTATTGAAAAACTTCAATAAAAATATTTTTGATAAAAAATAAATTACCTCAGAGGGGAGTTCTGGAAAAATGTTTTAAGCCTCAGGAGAGGACACTGATCAGTCTTTTCTTAGCAAGGGTAAAGAAATCTAGTCAACAGATGGGAACAATATATCGAAGAAACACTCTGAGTGATTTCTGGATCGAGTGGATGTGGCCTTTTACAATAAGATAATGGCAGGGACATCTGGTTTGGACCCTTCTATGGTGCACCAGATGTTAAGCTGTGTTAGTTCCATTTGAACAGAATTCGTATAATTTTTTGATTGATTACTAGAGCCTGTTTACAATTATCAGATAACTTGGAGAGAAATCCTTATTGTCACCAGGAAGAGGCCTAATATGGAACCCTGGGAAAATTCCACTGACTGCATTTTCTCTCAATTAGGAGGTATCACTGACCCTGACAACATGTGTTCTGTCCCTGATCCAGTTTTCAATCCATCTTACCACATATTGATCAATGTTTAAGAGCATTAACGTATCAATCCTATTATATGTTATGCTGTCAGATGTGGTTGCCAGATTCAAGAAGGCAGCATTAACATTGTGAGTACTGTCTACTGCCTGTGTGACCTTTCCAAAGAACCAGAAAATATTTAACAGGCACAATCTACTCTTAACAAATACACATTGTTATGAGTTGAGCATGATCCGAATTTTATGCATTATGTGGCTTTACAGACAATACTAGGAATGCTTATTGGTCTAGAGTTTCCCAGGTCAGTGGTGGAGGCACTCTTATGAAAGGCATCTACACCGCAGACAAGTGCGACTTGTTAAGGCTTAGGATGAATGACTTATGTAGGGGATCAGCAAGAGCCTGCTTGACTATATTTATTAGACAACCTGCTATATTCTGGGACCCACTAAAGAAACATTTTCAGTCTTAGAGCATGCCTTAAGGATATGATCCTTGGACATGGTGTGGGGATGAAACTGAGATGCTTGTAGTGAGCATAATAGTTTCAATGGAAAATTTTGGAGAAGACTTATTTGTAGTATGTTCAAAACATCTTTAAGAATGGAACAAGAGGTGCTGTTATAGGTAAATTTGCAGCAGTGATGTGAATTATTCCTTAGTTTTGTAATGTAGTTAAAGTACTGAAATTATCCTTAGCCTTAGAAGCTAGCCTACTTACGTGGGATGCTTTGATGGTCTTTAAAACTACTTTAAGTTTTTTGGTGAAGCTTTTTATATCATCCTTGTGATACTAGATTTGGGCCTAAGGAGGCAATCTAATCAGTTTTGTGTTTCTTTTGTATAATTTGCTAATGTCTAATGACCACCAGGATGGTTTGCTGTTGAATTTGCCATTGTGTTTGGTTCTGGTGGGAACTGCTTTGTCAATATATTTATCTAAATGAGTATAAAGATCCTTAGCACAGGTGGTTGCATATCATGAATCCACAGTGGGCTGGCATGGTTAAGTTTAGAGATTTTTCATACAGTTGATAAAAAAGTTTGCTATTTTGAAGTTTCTAAAGATACTGGTGTTGTTTAACAGGGGTGTGGATGTTCTCAGGGTAAAAATGACCAGTTTGTGGTCTGACTTAAGTAATGAGGGGCCAGCTAGAGGTAGGAAACATGCTGAAACTGAATTTGTGAGAACTTGGTTATGGATATTGCCACACCTGTGGAATTTTGGAAAGTTTCATCCAGGAAATGTTGATTAACCCAATCTATGAACTACTGTGCATCACCAACATTAAAAGCATTATACTTCATAGTATATATGAATAGTTGAAGTCAGCAAGGATTAAAGAACCAACTCTTATAAGGATATTTTCAAAGAATGTCAGGACTTCTTTATGACCTTGTGGGGCCATATAAGAAGATATAATTTGAAACTCCTAATCACCAAGTGTAAGCTGTTGTTCAATTAACTTTTTAGTGGATGGGTTATGGGGTGTCACTTTGGGAGGGATCATATCCCTGTTAAACAATGAGACACCTTCATTATCAGTGGGCTTGAAAGACACAGAATCCTGGCATGAATGAGGACCTGTCATTACACTTAAACCATGTCTGTGTGACTACACTAAGATGGACTCGTTCCAGAAGTAGAAGTACCTCAAAACTGGCCAGCTTATTTCTAAGACTCCTAGCATTGAGAAGTGCCACCTTGATGTTGTTCAATTCATGATTTGATTTGCTAGTTAGTCTGGTATGTTCATTAGATGGACTGTGCCTAAAAAGGGCACAGTAGGAGCAGCAAATGCTTTGGCTAGTATGCTGAAGACCTTGACTAAGAGATGCAGACCATCCTCTGCAAAATAAGTATGATTGTCTATCACCTTGTTCCAGAGAGAGAGAAAAACATACTTGACCCTCCCAGGATGTCACCAGCTACTCAGTCAACTCTGAATACAAATATCTTTTCCCTGAGTCTAGGCATCATTCTAGAAGAGAGGAGGGTACCACTCAAAACCCAAGTCTTTTCCATGACTGAAGAATGTTTAGCAAATTTCATCAAGTCCTTCTTCAATATCTTTCATGGGCTTTCCTGACAGATCATTAACTCTAGTATGGACTTTGATTATGTCATAGCCATAATTACTGCAGAAAAGTGCCCTGAGGGCCATAGATACGTCAGCAGTCATGATTCCTGAGAGACAGCTAAATGTGACCTTGCCTTTGTTCAGCCTAGTAAACATGGAATCAGTGTGTCTAACTATGGAGCTAACAATTCCTAAGATATTTCTAGAAGATGATGTTAGGTTAGGCTGGGTTAGGTTAGGTTTTGTCATGTCATGTTATGTTGTTAAATTATATTGATTGCATGTTTATAAAGGAGTGCCAAGTATTAGAGGGGATTTCATTGCTGCCTACCGTTAATAGTTCTAGATGGCTTTGGGAGAGTTTTTTATGGCATTGACGTATAACAGTTTAGCACTGTCAATATGAGGATGAAGTGTTTCTGTGGGTGGGGATAGACAATATGATGTTGAATGCATGAATGAGAGTGTGAAAGGTCTACTTTCAAGTTAACAATGTGTTCGCACCTCTCACAAGTAGAATCTTTCAGTTTAGCAAGTTTTCATTTTCAATGAACATGAGGTTGTTCTTACAGTGCCTTAGGATGACAAGCACTAGAAAGCTGGCAGTAGAAGGGGGAGACAGAGTCACTATGCTCTCGAGTGTTACATTACCTTTATAGGAATTTGGAAGGAAACAAAATAAGGAAAATGAATGGTAACACATGATATGTAGGAAGAAGCAATGCATAAAACAGTACAGCTGGTAACAAGTGGGCATAGGTACATGCATAAACATACATGCTAGAGAGGATTAGAAACAGTCATCCGCAAGATGAAGTAGGAAAGAGTTTTGCAATAAACACTTAGTGCAGACTTCACTTGAACACATTAATCACTATCCAGTTACAACTACTGTGGCAGTGTGCTCAGCACATTTGATCTCAGTATATACCAAACCGTAAAAAGTGAAAGACAAATGAAGAGCAGCTATATGGTTGAACAAATGGTGCCTGGTTACCTGCAAATAGCAGCAATTAATGCACTCTCAGTATAATAGCTACTGATATCTCAAGATGGCTCACATACTAAGACAGACACACTCTAATTCCAGACAAAAAAACAGTGATTTAAATGAAGAAAATAACAAACAAAACAGATTAATTTTGGCAAAAATATCAAAATGACTTTTAAGTTAAGTGGAAAATGCTAAAAAAAAGAACTTTTTTAAGTTATTTCTAGTGCATTGAACAATAAGAACAACTTTTCATCTTCTTAGACTAGCACACTAGGCCATAAAAAAATCTAACTGCAAACACTAACAACAATTCAAGGAAAAAAGCAGGCAAAACAGATTAATGTCTGCAAAACTAGGAAACAATCTTAGGTCCAGTGGAAAATGCTAACAAAAAAAAAAATTAAAAAAGCTGTTTTTTGTGTAACGGATTATCCAAATATCTTTCCATCTTCAAAGGCTGAAGCAGACAAGCACAGCTCTCAAGACTCTTTCTTAAAAGATGGGAAGATGGCCCAGCTAACCTCAATACATGTCAAACCGTAAAAGGTAAAAGGTCAATGAAAAGCAGCAATGCATTTCATAGGATCATAGGAGGTTACTACGCTATTGGCCCTAGGACCTTTACAAGCCTAGGCATGTTATACCCTTGTTCCCTTATTGACTAAGATATATAGTCTATATTTACAATGTGAATCTACGATCAGTGCCAGTTGCAAATCTAAGATCAGTACTGGTTGCCCCTGTCCAAGAGTGACATAGGTGAAACCACAGAGGTAAATTTATGGTTTCCCACACAATTGTCCAGGTTATGCTTAAATAGGGACATTGAGGAGCTCTGTTGTACCTGAACTGGGAGTTTGTTCCAGAGGAGTGGCAACCTCTGGGAGACATATCTGTCTTTCCATCATGTCCTATTAATGTCACAGGCTAGGCTAAATTCCCTAGAGCGAGTGACTCTTGCCCCATTTAATTTGCAGATGTGCAGCATTTCCATTAATGTCGGGTTCAAGATTGATCTGTAGGGCAGGCACAAGTCACGTCTAAGCAGTATATATGATGCAGAGTACAGTGACAGGGCCTTCGGTTTGTCCATGTAGGTCATGTTTAGAAGGCCCTGAATTTTCTTCATGAGATACCTCTGAGGTCTCTCCAACTGCTGCAGGTGTCTGATGAGGTACATGCAGAAGAAAGCACTGAACTCTGTTATTGGTCTGATGAGGGATGAGTACAGGGGAGCTATAATCACCTTAGTTCTGGATACTATGCCCTTACTTATGTATGAAATGTGCAACATAGAAGGTCTTCCTTACCACTTTGGACACATGGTGATCAAAGTTAAAGTTGCTATCCACCTGCATTTCCAAATCTCTCACCACTGAGTTTGAACTTAGGGTGGTATTATTAATACTGTAATTTGCAGGGACTTCTCCATTGCTGAAAGGGGTGATAATACATTTTTTTGAATTGAATTTAAGTCCATGGCTCTGGCACCAGCCATTTATCTGTGTAAGCCCATTTTATAGAATGTTGACATCACTGGGGGATTCAGTGATTGCACCCAGTCTGGAGTCATCATCAAACTTTGTAAGCCACAGGCCACTTATTTTCTCCTGGATTTTTGAGAATTAGAGTCCAAACAGTAGGGGCCCCAGCACATAACCTCATGGAACACCACTGGTGACAGGTCTGCTGGTAAAGGTGGAATCACCAACTTTGATTGTATACATTCTGTCGGTGAGTGAGTTGGCTACCTTCTAATGATGTATTGGTTAATCCCCAGCTAGGTGAGTTTCTCAATGATGCCTGAGTTGGGGATTGTATCAAAGGCCAAGGCCAAATCGAGGTAGGCAGTATGTACTGTTTTGCCTTCATCTCAGGCTTTGTCACACTCTCAAAGAAGGTCAACAGGTTTAACAGGCACAGTCTGCCCTTAATGAATCCAAACTTGGTCGGGTCAAGAGTTTGAAGGTCTCCTATATCCTTGTTGATAAGGTCCTGATGATTCTCTCCATGGCCTTACAGATAAGTCTGGTTAAGCTTATTGATCTATAGTTCCCAGGGTTGGCTGAGGGGCCCCCTTTGTGCAAGGGGATTACGGTTGCTGTTTTCCACTTTGCTGGGATAAAGCCAATACTTAGTCTGTGGCTGTAGATAGTGCCCAGTGGTTTTATTAACTCCTGTTTTTAACCATTTAGTAAGCAGCCTGAGATGTTATCTGGTCCTATAAAGGCTGTGTTTTTGCCCTTAAAGAGTGCGGTTATGACTTGCTCTTTGGAGATACTAGGTAGAGGACCAGTGACAGGTATGTTTTGGGGTATGATTGGTGGGAACAGGAGGGGTGAAGTTTTCACCAAACCTGTCTACAAGCAGGTTGGCAATGTTCTCAGGTTCAGTATGAGTGGTACCATCCACTGCAAATTTGGCACAAAGCTGTGTCTTCCCTTTTAGATTTTGGATGTAGATAAAGAATGCCTTGTGATCATCTTTAGTTAGGGATACTAATTTAGTTTTGTAATTAGCTTTAGAGGACTTTACAAGATATCTAATTTGCTTGTTCAAGCTGTGAAGGGTGTTCTTCTTTTGAGACCATTCCCTCTTATTCTTTGACAGCAGTTTCTTTATCTTGTTGTATAACCTATTTATCCTAGATATCCACCAGGCTGGCTTGTTTTTTTGTGAGGACCTTGTTTTGATCTGTTCAGGTATGACTGAATCTATATATTTGTATAGGTGTTTATACAGGGCATTTGTGAAAACCTCAATATATAAATCATTGCTGTCAGTGGTGGCAGGTGGTTTGAAACTATTGATAGAATCACTTAGGAGGCTATAGTTTGCTTTGGAGAAATGTTTCAAACTTTTTCATCCTGAGGAGGGTCAAGTATGATCATTACTTTGAACAAGACTGATTTATGATCGGACTTTACCAGGGTGGTTACCACACATGGGGTTTTGCAGCAGTCCCCCATGTTGGTGAGTACTAAGCCAAAGACATTAGAGCCCCTTGTGGGGGTGCAGACTATTATAGAGTATTTGTGCTAATAAAATCCAGGAACCTCAGGGCAAGCATGTTTGTGCTCATATATGTTTCCCATTCACTGGAAGGATAGTTAAAGTCACCCATGATCAGGGTGTTTGGCTGTATTGTGAGTGACTCAAGTAGGTTCACATACGCAGTGTGTTTTTTGTGGTTCATGGTGGGGGACCTATAGCTAGCAATGACATGGAGCAGGGTCTCTCCTACAGTTAGTTGAACTTGGAGTAACTCTATGGAGTCATACTGTTTAACCAGTCATAAGGTGTGTTTGTCTTTAATGAAGATGGATAAACCTCCTCTGAACATGAGGAAAGCATTGTAACCTTGCATAGCCTGAGTACTCTCTGTGGCTTTAAACCATGTTTCTGTGACTGCACAGACATTGGTATCTTCCAAAGTATGGCATGAGTGCAGTTTCTGATTTAGACTCCTAGCATAAAGCCGCATAATCTTGAGTTTGTCTCTAGAGGATATTTTTATGTTGGGAATTTTTTTCTTATGACATTGCCTCCCTATGGGGGAGCCAAGTACCTTTGTCAGTAACTAAAAGCCAAGTGGTGACAGGTGAAGACCATCTCTGGATGACAAATACTGGATCCTCCTGGATTGACCCCAGAAGGTAAGCCAATTGTTGAAGTTGATCATTTTTGTTGGTATTGAGGCATCATCCAAGGTGAAGGTAGAATGCTGCTTAGGGCTAGGGACATACCTTCCCAGGACACATAATCTGAAAGCTCAGTCGTGCCTCTCTTCATATAGTCCAGTGAGATACGTCTCAAGTCATTTACTCCAACATGGATTATAACAAAGTGATGACAGTGCTTGCTGTTGAGACACTTGAGTACGTGCATGATCTGATGGATCCTTGCACCTGCCTGGCAGCTGACCATGACCTTCTCCTTATCCAGCCTTGTGAGGGAGACATCTGTGTGTCTCACTATGGAGTCACCTATGACCAACACATTTTTTTGAGGTGTTTTGCCTTAGGGGCATATTGGGTGAGACACTAATACATTTGCTTTTATGTGTAGTGGATTCTGTTGGGACTGTTTTGTGTGCAGAAGGTTTGTATTTTGTGAGATTTGTGACATCTCTGCTCTTTTGGTAACCTTCTATTGAGTACCTCCACATATGTGGGTTTGAGTGTTGTGCACTTGGTTTGTGGAAGAGGTGACGTGTGTGTGCTGGTAACCTGTTTAATATCTGGTTTGTTGTTACATGACATATTCCAGATTCATAGTATAGATACATCTCTCACATATTGTATTTGTATGTTTTAGGAGTAATAGGTTGTCAGTAAACATGAGGCAATTGTTAAATTGCCTCAGGATGCCCATGTCAATCAGGCTGGCTGGTGAAACAGTAGGAAACTGTCCAGCCATTATGAAATGTGTATTCTGTAATAAGTAGGAGGTGGGCAAGATGGACCAGGTTCTACTGTAGGACTAGTAAAATCAGCTAATCTATGGGGAGGTTTAGGAGTAGAAACCTGTGTTAACACCTAATAGATCACAGCTGAGTTGCTCTCTGGGCAGCAATGTACAACTGTGTTAAATGCCGAGAAACAGGGAAGCATAAGAAGGTTTCCTAGCAGTTATAAAGGGAAAATTTGTCTTTTTAAGTCTTTTCATCTTTACCTGACAGTGTTAAATCCTGTTGTATGGTGTGTAGCTATGCTTAAATGCAGTGCTTAAATACAAACAAATTTAAACAGTTTTAACACTAACTAGCCAATGGGAGAGCCCAGAACTGAGCCTTTTACCAACAATCCCCAACTCGGATGTGTCCTGGGCTGCACACCTCTGCCACAAGGGTGCAGAGGCCCTTCCTAATGTAGGATGGCTGGCTTGAGTGTTGAATATATCCAAACAGCCTAGATTCAGCAGATCTTAATCTAGTTTATGTTATGATATACAGTGTTACTAGGATTACAAAGTGCAGGAAATAGTCAAAACAGCAGCAAAAACAAAAAGTGGAACAACAATTTAACAGAAAACAGTTCAGAAAGTACAGTGCAAGCTTTAAAAATACTTATTTGTTATAAATCTCTGAGGATGACTCTAATTTAGTTGAGCTTCACTCCAGGTCTCTGGCGGAGTCACCAAACTCAGAGCAGCGCTGCCAAACTGACTTATTTGACCAATTAGTGCTTGGATACCTAGAAAAAAATAGACATTAATGCACTCTCACTACAATATCCATTGACTCACACACCAGAAACAAGCTAATTGCAAACATTGAATAATTTAAATGGAAAAAAGCAGGTGAAGCTGATTATCTGTAATAAAAAATAGATAGATAATAAAATAGGTAAAAATAGCAAAATAACTTTAAGTACAGTGGACAATATATTTAATTCTGTATGTGAAAAACTATAAAGAAAGACTCCTACTATATTCAACAAGAGCAGTTGTGATCTTTTGTACCCTTCGCAGCTTTCACCAAATCAGGATTATGGGACCTGTACCATTTTATCCAAAGGATGAGATCTCAGGACTGTGTCATGTCTTTATGTTGTACTATGATGTCAGTATCAAAAAAAAAATTCAAGTACGTGATTTGGGAATACAGCCAAAAATGTCTGATCTTTCCAGCATCAGAAAAGAGTGTGCTACCTGCTGAGTCATTGACAATTAAATGTGTGAGATATGAACTACTGCTTCTTCTGAATTATCTTGTAAACTGGATGTCTGAATGTTGTAGTAGTCTCTTACTAAATATAGCAACAATTAGTTTCCAGAAGATATTCAGCCAACTCTCTGTGCCATTGTGACCATTCCTTATAGTGGACCATGCCTGTCATGCCATTTTATTCTGTGTGCAACCCCCTGCCCCATATTCCACATGGCTAATTTCATATTAATAATTTAGTGGAATGAATGAGATGATTTATTTATTTTATTTATTTATTTGACATTTGTTAACCAGGCTAGTCTGACTGGGCAGATAACCTTTTTCAGTGGAGACATGAGGAGAAAAGCTCCAATATTATAATAGAACATACAGTAGCTAACATTGTCAATGACTACAGGATTGAACAAGATAAAAAGATATAACATGAAATAGCTAACATTAAATTACAAGGTCATTTTTTATAGGTGATGCAAGCTAATTGGAAAAACAAAATATGCATAGAACAAATATGCCAATAATAAAGTCTAAAAAACTTCATAATGAGGATGCATATATCAATGCAAGAAGATATTAGAGTACAGACAGTTGTAAGGCAGGATAGGAATATAGTTGTAGGGAGATGACAAGTGTCAAGTGAAAACAGAAGAAAACCCTAGGTAGTAGGTAGGTGAGAAAGCATCTTAGCTAGGAAATTAGTGTAAGAATGCAGTAAATGGAAGTTGAGAGTACATCAGTCTGATTAGTATAGTGTATTGATATATAGGAGATGCTGCATAGAGAGGGGGAGAAATGGGCAAAAAGTCTTGGGGTCAGGAAGATAAGTTATATTGGGCCATTGCAAGGCTATGACCATGACTTGCAGAATATTTCTTTTAGTGCTGTTTTAAAGGAGCTGGATTTAGTGACAGTTCTGACTTGTAGTGGTAGTTTGCTTCAAACATTTGTGATGGAATAGCCATAAAGTAATTTGCCAATGTTTTTATTGGGCCTAAAAACTTGCAGTAGGTATTGTTGAGAGCTATTGAGAACATGGCAGGGAATGTTTGGCTGGATGAGATTAAAGAGAGAGGGACCAAATGATAGAGCATGTAAGACCGAGTGAGCTGTGAAAAGCTAGGGTAGCAGAATTTGGTTATGAAATTTCATCCATTGCAGGAATTTATGGCTATACAGTGATGAGTGCAATATGATAGGTTAGAGGCAAATCTTGCAATTTTGTTGTAGGTTAGTTCTAATTTAGTGAGGAGATTAGATTGGAGGTCTGTGAGTATAGAGGCTGCATAGAGTAGTGTAGGGAGTAGGAAGGCTTGTGCAAGGGGGAGTCTAAAGGAATAGGTGAGAAATGTATCATGTCTGTATGTAGTCCAAGCTCTAAATGAGTCTTTTTAATGCATTGCCGAGTATGAATATCAAACTTTAGGTGGTCATTGCTAGTAATTCACAAGGAGGTTTGTTAGGTTCAGCAGAGATAGGCGTGTTGTTCAGGGAGGTGTCAGAAAAGGTAGTTTTATGATGTTGAAGAGTTATTGGGAGGAATAAGAGAAGTTTAGTTTTCATAGTGTTCAGTAGCAGTTGGCTAGAAGTAAGCCATCGTTCGATAGAGTGAAGAGCCTCTTTGGTGAGGGTATGAAGGAACAAGAGATGATTGTAGAATCATCTGCATATTGAATTATAGTAGAGAGTGGACAAGAAAAGTGAAAATCATTAATAAAGGTATTGAAAAGTAGGGGCCCAAGGATGGAGCTTTGGGGAACCCCAGTTTGAACAGGTAAAAAGGGAGAGAAGCTATACTGCCATTTTATAGCCTGGAATCTGTTAGACAGATACCTGGAGAACCAGGATAGGGTAGAGTTAGAAAGGGTAAGTGAAGCAAGTTTGGATAGAAGTAGCTTGTGGGAAACAGTGTTGAAGGCTTTGGATAGATCAAGAAATAAGCTGGAGACTAACATTATTGTCATGAAGCTTTGTGATGGTATTAATGAAGGATTTAAGAGCAGTAACAGTACTGTGTTTTAAGTGAAAACCATTTTGAGAGAGGGTAAGAAGATTTTCTTGAAGGAGGTAATCAAGGAGTTGCTTGTGTATGCATTTTTCCAGAATTTTAGATAAGGGAGATAGGATGGCAAGTGGCCTGAAATTAGAGGGATCGTTTGGATTACTGACTTTGTGAAGGGGAATGAAATAGAATTTTTTCCAGATATTAGGCACAGTCTTTTCCTGACTTGATCTATTGAGTAACATGGAAATGGGAAAAGCGATAGAATTAGCAGCTATTTTTAGGAATTGTGGAGGTAGGTCATCAACTGATGATGAACAAGTTTTAAGTTTTGAGAGAAGGGACTTGATGTAGGTTACAGAGATATGTTTAAGAGAGAAGACGGTAGAATGGGTTGACTTAGGAGGTGTGGGGTTGATGATATTATCATTTTTGGTCAGGATGCGAATAAAATCAATGGAGAATGAATTAAGGAAGGTAGCAGTGCGTGGGAGACTTATTAAGGCAGAAGTTAGGAGAAGATGGGCATCAAAAATGTAGTAATTTGTTTACAGATTGCCAGAATTTTTTGGGGTTAGAGTGAGGGTTAGCAAGTGGCTTGATGCATCTAAGACAACTGATAAGAAGATCATTCAGCATAAAATAAACTGTTAACCACCATACAGCCCATATTAAAACTATATTTGCATTCAAAGGGCTTAAGCGGAAGTCAGATGCTTAGCTATCTTAATGTGTGACATAATATTTGATAAAGGATGGAGCTGCGTTTTACTGTAATGAAAGTGAACAAAAGCAAACCATAGCTTAGAATGCTAGAGTAACCTTATTTGAGGTGCTCTTCAATTTGATGTTCTAAAATAAAGTGCTGCTATTACTCAGGAAGAAGAGCCTACTGAAGCACGAGGTATTTCATAATGATGTTGCTACTTGGTAATGTCCCATATTCTACAAGTGGTATTGCAAAGCTCAAATTTCTAATCAGAGAGTACAGTATAATGTTAGCACTGTCCCCTCTCACAGTATAGCCATGCTCTACTCTATATAAGAAGGAACATTATAATATTAACCCAAGTCATCCCATCCCTCACATCTACCTTGCTGACGGAAAGATCTAAATATTTTCATATTTTTAAATAACAAAATAATAAATAACTCACCTCTGTGGTAGAAATGTGAAACTAACAGAATAAAAAAATATATCTTTTTCTGGTTACTTTGGCTGCACTTCTTTATTAAGTGAAAAAACACAAGTAAGCACTTTTATCTCTCTATGAGACTTCAACAGACTGATGAAAACTTAACTTTAAAATAGTAAGAGATTACATAATGAACATGTGATAGATCACATAACAAAAATCATGTGATTTGTCATTACCAAGCTAAATAATACTAAATCATTTTTTAGTGGTTTGTGTTTTTTTTTTTCCTTTTAAACATCTTTAAAATTAATGTGATCATTCCTTCTCTTAAATGCAATTTTACTTCTTTACTGTAAAGACTAAAACTTTTTGAAATGTGAACACTTTTCTAAATGTTTATAGATAACATTCTTTTCATTCTTAACTTATATGGCATAATTATGGTCCTAAACTATTCTTCAAAGTCATCTTTCAGTATAAAATCCATTGCACACCAAACAGATGTCTACATGTCTCAAACATTTTGACTTACAATTAAAATAGCCTGGAGCTGTATAAGATGTCTGAATCTTAGACAAAACATGTCATTTAGCAATATGCCTAAATTACCTGCAGTTGTTACAGGAATAAGTACATTTTATCACATTCTGTGTAATGACATATTTAGTTGCTTCACTCTTTCAAAATATCCCTTATGTTGAATGTTCTCATATTAATGAAGAATGGCTTTTACTAATGATTTTGGACAGATTTTCCAGTTATTCTGAATAATATATCAGATACCTGCTGTATCCAAACTATATGTTAAAATATAACTTAATACCCTTTTAAAAGAAGCATCACAAATATTACTTTTATAATCTCTGCTATCCTTTAATGTTAAGAATTAAAAATTTCCATTAGTCCATTTTGTTACCTTCTTTGCATATTTTGTCAATCAAATGAGGTGGTCACTATCTAGCTACAAATCTATTTTTCAGAATGCATAATTCTTCTGCAAACAGTATTGACAGTATGCCTATTGTGTTTCACTTGCCCCACAGCAACTAAAATATTTCTAATGCATGAAGGTGCATATGTTTATAATTTAGGTATGAACCTATGAACCTATTACTACACAAAACCAAAAAATGTCATTAATATATCCACAATTCTTTATTATAAAAAATATTTATATACAAAACAATTATTCCTCTCAGTAATTACTATATTAATGTAATGGGAGGTCATAGCTGCCACTGTAGCAATGCCAATTGCCTGTCTAAAATATTTATCCTTAAAACAAATACATCATTATTTAAAACAATACTAAGATAATGACATATTAAATTACTTTTTCCATCCTTAAAGTTAGAAAAAAGTTAAATACTCATTTACTCACAATAAGCCAGTGTTATGTGGTATGACAGAATACAAACATATTATTTGGGTTGGGAGGATGGCCTAATGGTTAAGGTGTTTGCCTTGCAAACACAAGGTACAGGGTTTGAATCTCACAGGGGATAATTGTCTAGGCTTAAAATGGCTCACAAGGGCAGTTAGCCTAGTACGAACCTATGAACTTATGAACCTATTAAGTCATCTGGGACCAAGATATAGGTTCATAGGTTGGTACTAGGCTATCGGCCCTATGGCCTATGTAAGCCTAGCCATAATAATTCCCTGGATATTTCTTCCCACAATATTTACTTCTCTGGGCCCTTGTCTAGCAGGGCGACTGACATGATCCCCGGGGTGAATTTCCTATCTCCCATCCAATCGTCAAGGTTCCTTTTGAAGAGGGCCAATGAGGCACTCTGCTTGACATGTATGGGCAGTCTATTCCAGAGTATGGGGAGTCGCTGGGTCAGGAACCTATCCCTCCAGCATGTTTTGTTCATTCTGATGACAAGGTTTAGATCCCCTGGAGCGTGTGGCTCTGAGGGATTGGGATTTCTTTAAGTGGAGCATGTCCAACAGCTCAGGGTTTGACATGGCCTTGTATGTTAAGCAGAGATCACCTCTGAGTAGACGATATGCCACAGGGTATAGCTGGAGTTTTTTTAGACGGTCAGCATATGGCATCTGCTTTAGGCCTGTGATTCTTTTAGTAAGGTATTTCTGTGGCCTTTCCAGCTGTTGCAGATTTCTTGTGAGGTACATACCAAACAGGGCATTATACTCTATAATGGGTCTAATGAGGGATGAGTACAGAGGGACAATGACCTCTTTTTTCTGGATGAAAAGCCCTTAGTGGTGAGGTGTGCCACATAGAAGGATTTCCTGACTTTTGTGGTGATGTGGTTATCGAAAGTGAGACCACTGCCCACCTGTGTCCCTAAGTCTCTCATCACACTTTTGATGTTTATCGTCCTGCCACCTATGTGGTAATTCATGGGTACATGTTTTTTTCCAAAGGGGGTAACTATACATTTCTTGGCATTAAGCTTGAGCCCATAGCTCTGGCACCAGGCATCTGTTTCTGTAAGGCCTTTTTGTAGAATATCCTCATCATTTAAGGATTCAATAATGGCCCCCAGTTTGCAGTCATCTGCAAACTCTGTTAGCCAGAGTCCCTTAGTGTTGCCCTATACTTCAGAGAAGTAGATGCCAAACAAGAGTGGTCCCAGGACTGAACGCTGAGGTACTCCACTTGTCACTTGTCTGGAGCTGGATTTGGAGTCAGCTACTTTTACAGTCTGGGAGTAAGCCAGTTGGCAACCCATCGAGTGACATAGGGATTTATGCCCAGTTTAGTATGTTTATCTATGATTCCAGACTGGGGGATGGTGTTGAATGCCTTGGCAAGGTCCAGATAAGCTGTGTGGACCACCTTACCCTCATCCACAACTCTGGAGACTGATTCAAAGAAGTCAATCAAATTCAGGAGACAAGATCGGCTCTTCACAAACCCAAACTGGGTGGGGTCCAGTGTTTGAAGGTTGCCAATGTCTTTGTTTATAAGTTCCATGATAATGCGTTCCATGCCCTTGCAGATCAGGCTTGTCAGACTGATGGGAGGGTAGTTCCTGGGATCCAAGGCGGTTCCTCCCTTGTGGAGCGGGATAACTAGAGCTGTGCGCCACTCAGTGGGCACGAAGCCTGAGGTGAGGCTATGATTAAACATGACACTTAGGTGAGGTGTCAGTTCATTTTGTAGTTCATGTACTACACAGCCTGGGATGTCATCTGGTCCCATGGATGCTGTATTCTTAGCTTTGGAAAGTGCGTTTTCTACCTGTGTGGTCGTGATTATCAGAATTTGGCAATCTTTTGGTATTGAGATGGGCCCTTTAGGGGGTGAGAGGGGGTGAAGTTGGCACTAAATCGATCTGCCAGGATATTGGCAATATCCTTGGGATCAGTATATTTAATGCCATTCTGTTGTAGCTCAGAGCAGATCTGAGCATTGCCACTTAAATTCTTGACATAACTATAGAATGTCTTGTGGTTGTCTTTGGAATCTTTGGCAATTTTATTTTTGTAACTAGCTTTTGAGGATTTTATGAGGGATCTCAGCTTCTTATTGAGGCTGGTGAGGGAGTTTTTTTGCATCCTGGGATTTTCCTCTTTTCTGCAACAGATTCTTCCTTCCATTGCATAGTTTGTTTATAGCAGGGGACCACCAGATTGGCTTCCTTTTTTTGGAGAAAAGCATCTTGGTTCTGTTTGGGATGGCATGATCCATGCACGAGTGGATGTGCTCATACAGTGCCTTAACGTAAGATTCTACAGTCAACCTTCCGGATCCCATCTGCGTGGGTGTTGTGAAGTTTGTCACTTCTGACTTTAGTAGCATGAAGTTGGCTTTGGAGAAGTTTTTTAAGGAGGTTCCCTTACTGGGGGGTGGGGGTGGGATGTGGATGTCAAAGGTGATTTGTTTATGGTCAGACCTGACCAATGAGGGGGTGACCACTGGTGTGGAGCATCTATCTCCCATGTTAGTAATGACCAGGTCTAAGATATTGGCTCCCTTGGTGGGACAATGGATTAGTTGATCCAGGGCTTTGGAATTTATGAATTCCAAGAACCATTGGGAAAAGGAGTTGGTACCCGAGTAGTTTTCCCAGTTAATGGCAGGGTAGTTGAAATCACCCAGTATTAGGGTGTTTGGTTGTATCTTAATATTTTCCAGTATGTTTAGAAAGGTGTAGTGAGAATCTTGGGGCATGGTGGGGAATCTGTATCAAGCTACAATTTGGATTGCAGTCTTACCTAGTGTTAGTTGCACCTGGAGAATTTCCGATGCATTGTGTTGGGCAACTAGCCTGGAGGTGTGAATATCCTTGGTGAATATGGACACTCCTCCACCTTTAGTGTTTTGGTCTTGGTTTTGTGGCCAAAAAGTGTGGTAAGAATTGTAGCCTGATATTGCAGGGGTGCTCTCTGGTGCCTTAAACCAGGTCTCAGTTACTGCACAGATATCGATGTTCTCCATTTTTAGGAGTGCTTCGAGAGAGTGCATTTTGAGGTTTAGACTTCTAGCATTGAGTAGCATTACCTTCATATTTTGCATGCTTGTATCTGTTATGGTGGTGGTTTTATCCTTTGAACCTTGTCTAAAAAAGGCACTATAGGGGTGGCAAGAGCTTTAGCCAGTAACCTGAATCCCAGGGGTGACAGGTGCAGACCATCTCTGGCAAAGCATCGTGGTTTGTCAATCATGTTTTCCCAGACAGACAAATACTGGATCCCCTTGGAATGATACGAGAAGCTTAGCCAATTGTTGAAGTCAGTCATTTTGCCCTTATACTGTGGTATCATTCTGGGCAAAGGCAGGATGCTACTCAGGGCTAGGGTCATACCTGCCTGGGTCACATGATCCAAGAGCTCTTCCATGTCTTTTTTCATGTAGTCCAGGGAGGTACGTCTCAAGTCATTCACTCCAGCATGGACAATGACAGAGTCGTATTTGTACTTGTTGTGGAGTGACTTGAGTGCATGCATTATGTGGTGGATCCTGGCACCTGACAGGCAGCTGACTGTAATTTTCTCCTTGTTCAGCCTGGTGAGTGGGACATCAGTGTGCCTAACTATAGAATCTCCGATGACTAAAGTGTTGGGTACATTGTCTTGCCTTAGGGGCTGTTGTTGGGTGGCACACTGTTGTTGTGAGCTATGTGTCACTTTGGTTGTGACTGGTGTTTATTTGCGTTTCGGCTTCGGAGGTCCTTGTTGCTTGGGCAGGTTAATGTTAAGGGGCTCCGCATATGTGGGTTTAGTGTTGCTATGTGTGGGTGTTGATGGTGTGGGTTTTGAAGGGCTATGAGTTGCTTGAGGTGTAATGCAGGTGCTAACCTTCTCCTCTTGACTGTCTAGCACAATCTTGGCTGAAGAAATCTTAGCTTTCAGTTTGGCTATGTAAGTGCATCTCTCACAGGTTGTAGTGTTGAGTGGTAGGAGAGGATTGTCTGTGTACATGAGGCAGTTGCCGCACTGACCCAGTATGCCCAGATTCACCAGGTGGACAGGAGAAATCACCGGAAGCTGACCCTTGGACATGCCTGTTTAGGTGCTTTTTTGTAAAGATTAAGAGCTGTCTTCTCTTACCTTTGCAAGGTACTCTGCAATTAAAGGCTGTTTAGTGCCTATGATTAATTTCTCCTTATTGACAAGGAGAGCTGAGTGCTTGAATCAGTTTCAGGCTTCCTAGTGCTTTCTTGTAAAGTTTAAGAGCTGTTTTCCCTTACCTTTGCAAGATACTTTGCAATTATAGGCTGTTTAGTGCCTATAATTCATTTCTCCTTATTGACAAGGAGAGCTGAGTGCTTGAATCAGTTTCAGGCTTCCTAGTGCTTTCCAGCAGTTTCTAGAGCAAGTGCTAGTCACAGGGGTTCAGATTTTAGTGCTACTACTGAGAAACCAGCTAGTTCCAAGGGAAAATTTGAAGAGCAGACCTTCTGGCACCTGGAACAGTTTAACCGTAGCCTCGCAGAGCTGCACGATGTGAAAAATGTGCAAACACGCGTGTTTTTAAGCCAGAAAGTTGAAAGGGATAGAAATCAGCCCAAAAAAGCCAACAAAACTACAATTTCAGAGCTGGAAACCACTCCTCCAGCGTTAGATAGGCAGTACAATGCTCACCAGTCCCACTGGTAAGCAGTAGGACTTCCCACTACCACATCAAGGTCTGGATAGCTCTGAGCACAGAAAATAAAGTCCTGAGACAAGCAAAGCCTGGGATATGGACTGGCTAGAAAAGGTAGGAAACGAGCAAACAAGATAGTTTTTTTTTTTTTTTTTGTTGAAACAGGCTAAACAAAGCAATAATACAGTAAATAAACACAGAAAAGGCTAACACACTTGAGTGTGTAGTCCTAAACAGTAAATGCAATTAAAACTCTACAAAATTAGCAATTTGCTGTTATTTATGTGTGCGAATTGATGACGACAAGCAGCACCACTCATTGCATATTCATGCCACTCACTGCAGTTAAATGTAAATGCAGTGTTGCCAGCCAAGAAACTATGTAAGTGAGCACGGATGGCAATCCTGTTTAAATCAAAGCAATAAAGATCCCCAGTTTTGCACTGAATGTCAAAATGATCACCAGGGCTTCACAGATAGCTCTCAATCTCTTAGTGCAAGACATTTTGACAAAGGCCAACATAATGGGGGGCGGGGGGGCAATGACCCAGAACTAGAGACATATTTGACATATTTGCCCTATAGAAATGTTCTAGAATAAAACAAAAAAGTTCCAGGCCACCAACAGGATGAAATTCACAAACTTTTTTAATATTTCAACAAAAAATGAGCGTTTTCATCTCAGTGCAAGACTTCATCAGATTGAACAGTACTAGTGCTACACTTGCTATATATAGTGTCCTAATAACAAGACCAATTAATACTTAAAGCACCACTAACAGTTAGTGATAAAAATAATGTAATGTACTTTACGACAAAAATCAAACTCAAGCAAATACATATCACAACAAATACAGATAACATGAGCATAAAAATAAAAAATATAAAATATATATATATTATATAAAATATATATATGGTTTATAAAGTTTATAAAACCAATATATCCTAAAAATTATAAATACCATCAAGGCACTAAGAATATATATATTTTTATTACAAAAATATACACTAAATAGCTCAAATTTTCCCTGCTCTCTCCGCTAATACAGCTTTGATACTAATGTATTCATTAAGACCTGAGTTAATATTGGCCTTAAACCTCAATTGCCATTTCAGTTCCCTGTTTAATAGTACATTTTTCATGTCGCCCCCTCTAGTGTTGTTCTTAACCAAATCAATAATCCCAAATTTGAAGCCTTTAAAGGATGTACAAGAAACTGAGTGTTTATGTAAAGCACTGGTTTCTTTTCTAATTCTAATGTCATTTAAGTGCTCGTACATTGTATCTCTCAGTGCCCTCTCAGTTTTACCCACGTAGAATGACGCACTGAGTACAAGTGGCCAGATAAACCAACATCCTGGTGTTACAATTACCTTTACGAAATTTGACTACACTTTTCAAACCATTGTTTAATGTTAAGGATTCTTCTTTGTAGATATAGGAACATTGCCCACACCTACCACATGAACTTGTTGCTTTTTTGCTAATTTTCTGATTATCAACCCTTTCGAACAACCTTTTAAAATTTGCACCTGTCTTGTAAGTGAAATGAGGTCTCTCCCCTACTATTTCATACAGTTCCTTATTAGTTTTTAATATACACCAATTTGCTCTCACAATATGTATGAAAAAATCAGAAAACAAATTGAACTCCATAACACATGCCCCCTTATAATTTTTAACTTGCTTTTTTGGTTCTGCTACTTTATTAAAAGGTACACCTAATAATGATTTGTTCTTGGTGCCCCAAACATTGTATACTTCTTCCAGAATTTCACCCACCAATTCCCTTGGGTAACCTCTTTCAACAAATTTCATACCTTTACATACTCAGTACTTGGGTAACATACAAGGGAGTAGTCAGCACTGTGACCACATGCTGGTAGATGTTCCACTTACCATCTACTCCAGGACACAGGTCACATACCTATTAGTCTGATTACAGGGTGTGATGTTCACATTATACTTGGGTTGTGTGTTTGTTTTCCTGATGTAACAAATCCCCCCGTGTTTTCTTGTTATTGCAAGTGTTGTCATAGCAGTGGCAGCAATCTTTGGTGTGTGTTGATACTCTCTGTATTATACTAATATCACAGTTAAAGTCAATGATTGGACACAGTCTGTAGTCCTTCAGGCAGCTGCTTGGACACAGGATGTGTATGTCACCTGTGATGAAACTGTTTGCCTGTTCCACAGTTTTTCCTCTATCAGTTTTAAGTTTTCTGTGATTTCCCCAATTCATTGTCATGACCATTATATTGTATATGTTTGGTTTCATACCATGTGCCTTCAGTTGTGCATTCTAGTCCATTGTTATGCTTGTAGTATCACATCGTCTGCATAAAGCTTATTTGTTCTTTCACCTGCAGTCTGTTTACTGACTAGTCCATCACCTATGTGAGCAGTAGCGGGCTCTAATCTGGGTCCTGAGGCTTATCCATTTCCCTTTGAAGCCTCTCTGAGTCCAAACACTGTTTCTACTTTTGCCATTGTGCCCTGTACATAGCCTTCACTAATTCTACTGTTATTTACAGGGCCTCAAGTCATCACAGAAATGCCCAAATCAGACTTTGTGGGGCTTCGTAATTTTTTTCTCCCCCTGTCTTGGAATGCCAAGTTGGAGTTTTTCCTCATCTCTGGCTTTTTTACTGTCTGACTCACTGGAAACAGTGGGTTGGCTATATAGCATCCTGATCTGAATACAAAATTGATATTTCGTATCTGTCTTGTTTCTCTTTATGTAGATGTTCCCATGTTTGTGTGTGTCTGTATATGCTCTCAAAGTGTCATGATTCTCTGTTAGGGTTCACGAAAACTGTTTTCAGAATGCTTTTTCAATGAAGCAGCCTGCAATGCTTTATGATTAGTAGGCAAGTGAATAATTTACCAGTGGAATACTTACAGTAGTTCCTGTTGCAAATCTTCCATTTTAGTTTGCACACTTCCTGTAAACTCCATACTTTGTTTATGTTTTATGTATAATCATTGTGTATAATGTAGATAGTAAATGTGTGTGTGTGTGTGTGTGTGTGTGTGTGTGTGTGTGTGTGTGTGTGTGTGTGTGTGTGTGTGTGTGTGTGTGTTTATAGAGAGTGAGATAGATACTGTGGTTGTGTAAAACTAAAAATGCATATATGTACACACACAGACGTCATTGGTTCACTTCACTCTGATGAACTGACAATTCAGTAGAGATAAGTGCTTGAGAAGTTTGTCAAGGGCACACTTTGAGTGCTCGAGTTGTCAAAAGGAAGAAGATTGTGTGGGTAAGATACATGTACATATTGAGTTCATAATGCTGAAACCTTCAGTTATGCCAAACACTTTGGTACTGAGTGTGTGTGTGTGTGTGTGTGTGTGTGTGTGTGTGTGTGTGTGTGTGTGTGTGTGTGTGTGTGTATGTGTGTGTGTGTGTGTGCGTGCACTCGCATGCACCCATGAGTATTTGTGGGAGAGATGAGTATAGCCCTTGTGTGCTTGTGTAGATTGAGTGACTTGTGTTGTGGTATTGTTAAGGAAAGGATCTCTACAGTAAGACATAGGATTGGCAGACATTAGTAATATGTTTCTTTCTTGGGTGGCGTAAGCCAGGGAATCTTGTTGGCTAGGCTTACTTAGGCCCTTGGGCCGATAGCCTAGTACCTACCTATGAACCTATGAACCTATGTCCATCACTTAAATCATGCACAGGAAATGGCCTAGCAGACAGCCCTGATGTACAGACCTGATCACTGGACCTGAGATATAGGTTACTTCACACATGTCAGAATATTTAGGTACCATGTATGTGATACACTGGTCTACCCACTTGATGATATAGGTGTATATGGCCACATCTGACAGTGCTGAGTGAATACCTCAGTGTGGATTTGTGTCAAATGCCTTGGGCTTATTAGGTTTAAAAGGATGAATGTGTTGTCATCTTGCATGCCCTCGATGATCTCTTTGAGGACATCTAACAGATGTAACAGACATGATCTAGCATTAACAACTCACGCATGTTTGTTGAACACAGCCAGGATATCACTAGTGTCCCTTTAGAAAAGGTTCATGATGACATGTTGGTCTACCTCACAGATGAGGAGAGTCAGGATGTGTCTATGCATGCATGCATTGGGTGCTGTCCACCCAACTCACACAGGTGCATGCTGAAAACACCCTTTTACAGCAACATAGTCTATGTGGCAACTGTGTTGAAGTGTGCATTAAACCATGTCACGAAGGTGTATGTGATGAGTCATGTGATAGGTGAACTGTGATGTTGTCACAGCCCACTGATTCTGTGTGATAGGCCTGGATGTAGATGACAGTGCATACTGGCTATCCTCAATTGGTCTAAGGTTTGAGCACAATCCCACACTCAGGAAGAAAATCTCCCAGCTGGGGATTAAAACCTCATGTCACTAGATGGGTAACCAATTGGCTCACTGACAAAACACATACTGTGAAAGTTGATGAATCAATCTGTACCAGTAGAGCCGTCACCATTGGTGTACCCCAGGGATCTGTGCTTAGCCCTTTATTGTTTGGAATCTATTTCTTGACAGTTTAGGCTAAAATATATGGCTTTTGGCTTACCATGTTTGCTGATTCTTGCATACTGGATGCAATCATTGAGTCCACCTATGACGATATACTACAGGACAGGCTAACACAGACAAATGATTGGTGACAAAGCCACATGGTCTACAAAATAAATGCAGAATGAATTGTGTCTTTATTTTGTCCTTCTGGAAAGTGGAATTCCATGCTAATTACAGCATTGACAACAGTCATGCATCAAGTGTCCACACTGGTATTGAAAGCCTATGTTGTGCACATCATAAGTTATGCCATCATATGCAGATTTTAGGATTGTATGACAGCACCATACTCGAACCTCATCAGAACACTAATAGAGTATAAGGCTCTCTTTTGCATGTACATCACCAAACACATGCAGCTGCTGGACAGACCACAAGGATTTCTCATCAAGAAAATACAGTGCCTACAAACCATGCCATGATGTATGTGGATAGACTGAAAGCCATGACACTGTAATCTGTATTGTCAGGGATGAGGTAACGTCTGCCTGGCCTCATGGCCAGTCTCTGACACAGCCCTGGTGGGAATTGTGCATATCCACAAATCAGATATAGCCGATGACATCAGCTGTGTCTATTGAGGACAATATGGTAACAACAGTGTCTCACATGCTGGTGTAAAAAGGTCTCTCTAATGTCAAGCAAGAACACACACACACACACACACACACACACACACACACACACACACACACACACACACACACACACACACACACACACTTGACTGTAGTGAGAACAGAACCCCTACCCATCTAAGTACACAGACTACAGAACTCAGTGCTTTACACAAGTTCCATGGCACAATTCTGACTTTTACAAGACTGCAGGTCAACTTATAGTGGATGACAGCAGGGCATGTTGGAGAGAAGATGTTGGGAAGCCTGCATAGGTTCATAGATTCATAGGTTCATAGGCGGTTACTAGCTTAATGGCCCTATGGAATTTACAAGCATAATCGTGTAAAAACACAAGTACCCTTATTGAGCATAGTTAGATGGTCATTGTTAGCAGAGAGAGTTTATGATCAGCACAGACTGGCCCTGTCCACTAAGGACATAAGTACAACCCCAGGGGTGAATTTACAATTACCCATCCAGTTGTCAAGGTTGAGCTTGAATAGTTCATTGAGGAGCACTGCTTCACATGCAGTGAGAACTTATTACATGGTAATTGCTGGGAGATATATCTGTCTCCCCAGCATGTTCTGTTTATGTCACAGGGTAGGCCAAGATCCTTAGAGCAAGTTATTCTTGTCCCATTAGATTTGCAGATGTCCAGCATTTCCAGTAGGGCAGGGTCTGAGACTGCTCTATAGGCCAGGCATAGGTCAACTCTCAGCAGCCTGCACAATACTGAGTACAGTAACAGGTCTTTTAATCTTTCCATGTTTGCCATGTTTTGGAGGATTTGGACTCTCTAATTCACAAAGCTCTGTGTTTTCTCCAATTGTTGCAGGTGCCTGTTGAGGCACAGACAGAAGGGAGCATTGTACTCAATTAGTGGTCTGATAAGGGTAGAGTACAGCTATGACCTCCCTGGTCTTGGATGTGATGACCTTATTTATGAATACTCAATGTAGAATGTGTGTTTCACCACTATGGACACATAGTGATTGTAGGGAAGATTGCTATCGATGTGTGTTCCCAAGTCTCACAACACTGTATTTGAGCTTAGAGGGATGCTACATATATCCTAATTAGCAGAGATACTTCATTGTCAAAGGGGACAATGAGGCATTTTTTGCTTTAAGTTTCAGTCTGTGAGTTTGCCACCAATCATTTGTCTGTGTCGGCCTCTTCTGGAATATGTTAACATAGTTATGGAACTCTATATGACTGCGTCTAGTTGAGAGTCATCTGCAAACTTGGTAAGCCACAGGCCATCTACCTTTCCTGGACTTCAGAGAAATAGTTTCCAAACAGTTGAGGGCCAAGTACAAATCCTTGTGGTATTCGACTTGTAAGTGGTCTACTGGTGGAGGTCCAGTCCTCAACTTTGAAAGGGTGTGTTCTGTTGGTGAGCCAGTTGGCTATCCATCTAGTAATGTATGAGTTAATTTCCAGATGGGAGAGTTTCTCTATGATACCTGAACTGAGGATAGTGTCAAAGGCCTTGGATAAATCAACATAAAGGTATGTCCTGTTACCCTCATCCAGGTCTTTAGGGTCATTATCAAAGAAGTCTACATAATGTTTAATAAGCAAGATCTATCCTTGACAAAACCAAAATGGGTCGGGTCAAGTGGATTGAAGGTCAGCTATGTCCCTGTGGATAAGGAAAATGATGATCACTTCCATAGCCTTGCAGATAAGGCTTTTTAGGCTTATGGGTTAACAGCTCTAGTTCTGTATGTTACCAGATTGATGTGTATTGCATATCACACAACATTTGATATTAATGTCTGTAGTGTAGGTGATATATGTGTGAAAAAAGTACTGAGACATCAGGACTGCAGTGCTTGGGGGGAGGCAACGCATGGCTGTATTGTAAATATGTGAAAGATTGTTAGATAGTGCCTTCAGTTTGTTATGTTTCGAAATGTAATTTCATGTCATAGACAGGAAATGGACAGTAAACAGCAGTAGTACATAATAACATTTACGTTTCCATAGTGCAGCAAGAAACAGGTTTGAGTGATGGCTGGAAAAGTGTTTTCACATAGGAGATACACATCTTCAGTACTTTCCATGTCTGCATGTAGTTAAGCAGTGTGCAAATTTGAACTGCATTGTGAAAGGTCTGAGAGTTAGCATTTAGTCTATGAAACACTCCTGTAGCGTAAGTGACTGTGGCAGCAGATGTAAATGCATGGACACATTTATTCTTGACCCCAGATGTTACTAGGTTTGAATCCAAGTGTATCTAATACTTTTAAAGACTTTTAAATAAACAATGATAATACAAAGACATTAATTCTTTATAGTACTTGTTACTGAGTGTTGACTTAGCACAGCGAGGTTAAATGGCACTGCACAGAGGTAAGCACAGCATTGTACAGCCACTGAGCATTGGTGTGAGATTTGAAACTCCACACAAACATAGAGGCCAAAAAGTGAAGGGATCCATTGTTTTTCTGCTACTTATGTGTGTTGTATGTGATTCAATTTTTTTGACTGGATTATCAGTGTTAAAATAGGGTATGTAGGAAAGTGGTGAAATGGGGAGCAAACAGGTGGAAGAACATAGGGAAATCAATAAAGGAATGTGCAGAAGGGAGGTAGCAAAGAACTATAGCTATCTTTTTTTTCAACAGAAAAAAAATGATAATATATGCAGAATATTAGCTGAATTTGCACTGTCTTCTCCACAAAAAAGGGTTGACAACAACATAATCAAATTGTATAGCCGAGTGGACTAAATCAACTGTGTCATGAAGACACATTGGTGAAATGGAGAGCTATGCATGGGATGATATTTCTTTTGTGGATACGTGTCCATTTATTTAAAATTCAGTATGAGAGGAATGCTGGGTAAGAGGTGTAGGTATTTCTTTGTCACGTAAGTTGGGGAGGTGAGGAAGCAAATGTAAACAAGCAAGACAAATAAGACAAGACACAGGGACAGTGAGGGACATGAAAGTTTGGGGGACACCATGCTTGTGGTGAGGGAGGGTCAACTCAGGCTCATGGCCATCAAACTTTGAGGCAGTGAGAATCAAGTCCTCACCCACTGGACTGGCATCACTTTCCCCTTACTCTGCTGGTGGCTGGAATGCATGAAACCTTTTCCTCCTCCGATGGACCACGAGAGAGAGCAGCCTCTCCATCCAGCATAGTAGTACACAAATGGTGTGGTGTACAATCTTCACACCAACTCTGGCTTCTCTTGGTGGATGATGAAATCCCCACTTCTGCCACTGCTCCTAGAGGGTACCACTGCACTAGCTGCTGAGGCAGTACTACCTGAAGACAGAGGTAGTGCAGAGGAAGCAGAGGCAGTGCTGGCGGGTTTGGTAACAGACGTGTGGGGCATTGGTGTTGGAGCAAGTGAAGCAGGGGCATGCTGACCCACTGGGGCTGTCCTACCTCACTGTGCTGTGGAGCATTTACTGATGTGGCACAGATGGATGACATGGAGACATTTTGATGACACATAACAGAAAATCAAAAAAAGAGAATTAAGAGTTGGGGTGAGATAAAAAAGGGATAAAATTAGTACCATCATATGTGACATACAATGCATTAACAAAATTATACAACTCTTATCTGAAGTATTACATTTATGTATACATCCTAAAAGATATGCACTACACTACAGATTGCTGAAAGTAATCCCTGAAATGTGCATATATTGCACATATGCATGTTCATATTATACAGATTACAGCTTACAGCAGGGCATTTGTGCCCCTGGTGTAGAATTTTTAATTTAATGTAAAAATTATTGAAGAAATAACAGTATTGTATAGTTAGCAATCATGGTAGGGTGACCGCAGTGGTGCAGTGGTAAGTGATGCCACCTCACAGCAAGAAGTTCTACTGTTCGATCCTTGGCTGGGGTGCCTTCTGTGCGGAGTCTGCATGTCCTCCATGTGGTCACGTGGGTTTCCTCCGGGTGCTCCGGTTTCCTCACACATCCCAAAGACATGCTGTAGGTGGAGTGGACACTCTAAATTCACCCTAGGCGTGAGTGCATGCATGTGTGTATTCTGTGGAAGGTTGGGTGCCGGGCTGGCACCTTGACACTGTAAAACTCTGCTGCCAATCATGAGCAGACAGGTGATCTGCTGTGGCAACCCCTAACTGAGGAAAAAGCTGAAAGAAGAAGAATATAGTTAGTAATCATGGTATTTGAACCCACAACCTCTGAATATAGTCTAATATTATATTCCTACAATTGGTTTGTGCTACAGACTAATGCATGCATACTTGCTTTTACAGTTGGGGTATGCATGCTCAGTTTAATACAGCTGTATAAAAAAACAAAAAAGCTATCTTTAACTTTTAAAGCTACAATAACACTTCTTTTGTGCTGTATACATACGATTTGCTTTCCTCAGTTTCTTCAATTGAGCAACACAAGCCTACCAATTGAAATCACATTTGATGAGAGCTGGGGAAATAACAGAAAAGAACAGAAGATGATTATGCATACCAGTCTTGCAAATATTTAGCTTTCTAAGTCTTTCAAGAACTCTCTTATTGTCATACTTCCACAGCTGTGGGTTGTCCGCAGTCTCAAACTCATGTAACCAATGGTTGAGAGTACTAATTTCTCTCCTGCATAGGTCACTGAAATAATGCCTTCTTTGCTCTCCAGTGCTTGGGATACCAGTGGCACTGGATATACAGCCTTGGCCAAACTATTCCATGCCTCAGACTTGTCCCAGGAGCCTTTGGCTGTGGTGCTTTACCAGGAGTCTAATAAATATCCTGGACTCCTGGACACCCTATCTCTGTGCCCTAAACTTGGCACCTTCCCCTACAATGCCAGTTATGTCTTCCAGCTAAACTAGAAAATATAAACTGATGCTTTCCCGGCAATTTCAGTTATCACACTTATTCGTAGTGTGCAAACCCAAGCAATAGTGCCAACTGTGTTTGCATGATATTAAGCAGAATGCAGCAGTGCCAAGCAGGGAGGAAATAAGTACTTCAAATAATTAATCTTGCACTTGGCCTTAGTTTGAGGAGTGTGCACTGATGAAGCCTAGAAATATATATTGGACATTGGAAGGTAGCTGTTAGGTGAGTTAAATTTGCAGACATGCACTGGGGGTATAAATGTAATGACCTGACATTTTTTTGTCTTTATACACTGAGAAAATTTGATTTTTACAGTGTGGGATTCAAATGTAGGCATAAGAGACAAAACATTTTCTTCCATCTTTGCCACAGAAGAAGTGTTGCTCAAATATAGTCACGAATCATACATAAATAAAGGTGAAAGTTTGAGCTGTTATACATGTATGTGTGTGACCTGACAAAGGTTATTGTATATAGATCCAGTTGTGTATGTATCTTATGTAATTGTGAAGGTCATGCAAGTCCAGATTGTAGAATTATACTTACAGAAATATAGTAGGCAGGATACCCTCAGCCATATATCTGAAAACACAATACTGCACTCTTACCCCTCATACACCTAATTCATATCAGCTCCACTATCTAAAGTGTTATAAGTGAGATTGAATAAAATGGGAGGTGGAACAACAGTAAATGAGTATGAAAAATCCTGTAATTGAACCCAAGGCCATGTTTGTGGCAGTCCTACACTTAACCTGTTGTCACAAGAATGTTGAAATAGCACTTGTCTAGTTTTCATTTCATTGTTATAAACTGCACTGTCACAACAATATAAAAAGGTTGCACGTCGTGTACTAGAATCTTGCATCATCTGTATTTTAGCCTAACACTTACCTGCTGCCACATGACTGGTAACATGACATTCCCTAATTTCCTAATCATTCTTAAGTTGTTTTTGTTAGCCACCACTTAACACCATTTAGCTTGTTTGTGTGGTGCCCAACAGAATTAATTGAATTTCTCCATTTTCAATTATTGGCTGTCTGAGTCTTGCCTGCAGGTGTTATGCAGGTGTTCTGTCTGCTTCTTGGATGGGCCACTAGTCCAGGTTCGCGCATTGCCATGCTTTGTGCAAAGGAGATAAGCACAGTCATTCCTCTTTTTCCGCTGTTTTCCCTAAGCTGCGCATACCGCAAACAATGCCACCCCAAAAAAGAAAAAAGACAAACAAAAAGGAAAAATAGTTAAAATGAGGAAAAATGGTCTGTAGCATACACAGTACAAAACGTTAGTACACATAACATATTTCTACATAAGTCTGCATTTGAACTCTCACTCCAATGAGCCTTTTGCATATCCTTCTTTGCCACACAAACAGCTTTGCAGCAAAGAATTGAAATTGTTCTGCATACAACCAACTGCAACATCATCTAGAGTAATATGAAACCATACAACTGTTATTTGTAAATGTATTGTTTTTGGATGTATTACACTAAGTGATCACACAACCAGTTATGAGTATTGCTTGCAAATATGCAACTCTGTCTTACATCTCTGTATTTGCTGCTCATTCTTCTCTTATCTGATCAGTAATCTGAGAAATGCAGTCTGTAAACCATTCTGTATCACTGTCCTTAAAATGTATGAGGATATTGAAAGGCAATAATATAATATAAAGTTGCCAACAAATGAAGGGGAGGTTCGATGTTAATGAACAGAACCTTTGAATTGTGTGCTGCTTGCTTACATTTCCAAACATGAAAAATTCTATTGGTTTGTAAGTCTAACCTGACACAACCACTGGAAGTAGGGCAGGCTGTAGTGCTGTTGTGTTTTCCTTCTCCCAAACAGTAATCATTCACAGTTGCAATCCATTAAAAACAAACACTGAGTGAGTGCCTACACAATGTTTACATTTGATACATGGAGCCAAGTACTTGGGATTAAGCAAGTTTAATGAGTTCACACTTTATATGCAGCTTCACCATGCTGACAGCCTACACCACAAAAAGGCAACTATGTAGCTAGAGAAACTGTAGGTGAGGAGGCTTGTTTATGTGAAGAACACAGAACAGAGGCTATTACTTTGGGATATATCTGCACAGAGCATTGTGAATTTGAGGAAATATCTTTACACTTTGTCAGCTACATACTACAAATTCTGGAATGCAATTAAGAAAAGTTTGCATAATAAAAAAAAAAAAAAATATATATATATATATATATATATATATATTCGTTATCATTACACTTTTATCTGTATGCATTAGTTAGAAGAGTACTGATGGCATGGCCATATTTGTCAGTGCATTTCAAAGGTATACATGATTGGCAATACCTTAAAATAGAATGTTCTGTGTCAAATCTGTAGACATGTTTCAAGGACAGGACATTTAATAGCACTTTTAGCATTTCAAAGATGGTTTGTTAGCAAAATGTGTATTTGCCTGTTTTTTGGGGGGGGAGGGGGGCAGAGAAAAGCTGCATTTCTGTTGTGGCACAAACAAGGGTATGTTGCTATTGTTACTCTCTCACTTTTTGTTTTATTTTTGCTTTGATTTTGTTTTGCATTCGGTCTGTTGTTTGTATTTCACATTTCTTTTTTCAGTAGGTAATACAGAAATGCTACATTTTCTGTTTTATCTGGTAAGAGCTATTTTGTAGTTATGTGAAACTTATGTTTTTTATCTTTCTGTTGCCTTTTAGGACACCTAGGACTATGCCACTCAGGCTTCTCAATCCTCAATGACCACCATTCACTGACCCTGAGAATCAGGTCATTGCTGAGACTTTTAGGCAAAATGGTGCCTTCTTGCTTGGGAGGGGACATGTAGATAT
Source organism: Protopterus annectens (assembly GCF_019279795.1). NCBI lineage: Eukaryota > Metazoa > Chordata > Ceratodontiformes > Protopteridae > Protopterus > Protopterus annectens. The sequence continues at coordinate 1,640,869,059 of NC_056739.1, read as the reverse complement.
ATCAGTCAGAATGCAGATTTGGCAGCAGATTGTTCCAGATGTTAATGCAGTAGGATGCCACAGCAGGATATTTGACCAGGTGAACCATAGGGCCACTGATATGATCTCATCTGCACAGAGGAAAGCAGGAGCAGTGGACCATGATCAGATGGGTACTGTGACGGCCTGCTACAGAGCTACCACTAACAGCAAATGAAGATTTCTTATCCACTGTCAGGGATCCAGACAGCTCCCAGGAAAGTGCAGAACAGCATGTCCTTGACACTGGTGCTACTGTTTCAGGGACAGCAAACATGTCCCAGGAAGAGCTTTCAGGTAGGCTTTTTTATCTCAATTGTTAAATACTGTTGTATAGTTAAACAATTTAAATCAATATGTTACTTCTGTTTCACAAGAATTTGTTTTTGGTTGGGGGATTGAAGACTGTTACAGTTAACAGCACATTCTGATTGATTAACTTAGGTTGGAGTTGTCATCCAAGTTCTTATTGAAAGTATAGACATATAAAGGGGTAAGAGTGTTTACCTCCTGTGTTACTGTTAATTGTGATAATGTTGTCCTCACCTTTTGATTAACTTCTTCCAGAACCATCAGGCATGCAGAGGATACCATCATCTGCACATGGTAAGCCAAACATTTTTTGTCAGTACTGATGAGCAATTCAAAGAAATATTTTAGTGTGTGATGTTGATGTCAGGACTGTTGTGTGTATTACTGTGCTATTAGTGCCAGCACTGTTATTTTGTTAGCATATATTGGAGTATAGTAGTTTAGGTATTAATATTTCCTTTGTCTTCAACTAAACAGCAGCCTGGGAAGGGACAACGTAATAGGGGAGGTTTTAAAAAAACTCTTTCAGTTTCTTTTGCTTCCTCAGAAGAAATAGACCAAAATGAAGGCCTAGAAACTGATGGGCATGATTATCTGGCTTTGCCAGCAGCCAAGCAACCAGAGAAACATGAACACCTGTTTTGGAGGGAAGGGGAGAATGATAGAGAGCAATTTAATCGGAAAAGAAACCAAAATGGCTTCTATACCAATGGCAATGAGTCTGGACAATTTTAACAGCATTTTAACAACAAAAGATGCAGGTGGCAATGACTTTGTTAATATTAACTGTGATATGGTTGTAAATCTCTCTGGATGTATTTTGCCAGATGAATACTTTGCTGGTTTTTGGGGCTAAAATATATCCCTACTGTGCTACCTAGGAAACATATTTTAAGCCAGGAAATGTTCTGTTTTGTTCCTAAGTTGCACCTTAAGGTTTTTTATGCTAATAGTGATGTTAAATTACCATGTGCTGATGTTTCTATGGAAGAAAGTTTTCATTCTTGTTTTTCACACTTGAATATGTCTATGGAACATGTGTAATATAATGTTTATTGTTCTATTCACACTTCTGTTGTGCCTATGAAAAGCAGCTATACCCCCCCATTCTAATGAAAAAATTATACATTTTAAATCAATGTTAAAATTTGCCATGAATGAACTGTATGATAAACTGTTATATAATAAGAACAATATTTGTTATAATTTGACATTAAGAGAGTGGAAAGCCCTAAAAAATCTGCAAGAAAGAAGGAATTTAATTATAAAGCCATTGAATAAGGGAGATAAAATAGTAGTAATGCATTTTCATTAGTATCACAAAATGTGCTTGGAGCATTTACAGAATAAAGATGTATATGAAAATAGTAACATGAAAAGTTATAAACAAACTACAACTAAGTTTCAAGAACTGCTACAAAAAGGTGTGAAGCTAGGGTATTTTACAGATGATGAAGTATGTAAAAAATTTAATAGTGAAGGTTGTGTTCTAGCAACATTTTTCTGTTTGCCTAAACTGCACAATGACATGAATATACACCGGAATGTCCCATTATTTCAGCTTGCAAATATTTCTTACATGGATTTGGGCTTTTGTTATATATATATTTTTTACCGTATGTCTTGAAAATTCCATCCTATATTAAGGATAGTTTTAATTTTTTGGATAATATTTCTCATGTTAAGTGGTCATGTACTGGATAACGTTGGATGTTAAAAGTTTATATACATCAATCCAACATAAGGATGGACTTCATGCTATAATGTATTTTTGGTAGGATAGCCCCTTAACAAATTATTTGGTTGATTTTACTTATTTTTGCTTAAGTAAGAATTTTTTTAAAGATGATAATCCCAGCGAAACAACAAAATTGCAAACACACCAAAGGTGAATGAACGCCAGGAATACAGGATACTGTGCTGGAAACACTTAATTTATTGACATAAAATAGGTTGAGCGCTTTCTACAGAAGTAAATCTGTCTTCTTCAGAACATCATAGCATGGAATCATGACGCTTATATATCATAATTGAAGTAAAAAGCCCGCCCATGTGTGAGACTTCTCAAAAATAGCAGTAAGAGTCACAAACAAAAACAATACCAGGTAGTACTTCCGTGCAAGAACACTACTGGGGATTCCTATGAAGAAAAGCAAACTCAAAAACTATGATATATAAGCGTCATGATTCCATGCTATGATGTTCTGAAGAAGACAGATTTACTTCTGTAGAAAGCGCTCAACCTATTTTATGTCAATAAATTAAGTGTTTCCAGCACAGTATCCTGTATTCCTGGCGTTCATTCACCTTTGGTGTGTAAGAATTTTTTTACATATAATAATTTTAGGCAAAAACAGGGAACAGCCATGGGGGCATGATTTACCCCCATGTATGCAAACTTATTCATGGCTTATTTTGAATTAGTATGTTTGTATACATGTAATTTTGTTAAGAATTATGTAAAATATTATTTTTGTTTTATAGACAATTTAATTTTGATATGCGAAGGGGGCAGGAGTGAAATTTTGCAGTTTGTTGCTGATTTACAACAAAATACATTCAATTTGTCTTTTGATGGGCTACAATATGGAACCCAGGTCCATACCTCTCAACTCTCCCTAATTTTCGGGGATGTCCCTCATTTTGACTCAGATTTTAACTCTGACCCTCTTAATCCCTCCTAAAACTAGTGACTTTTGGAGGAAAGGTGGTGAATTACACTTAATGAATAATGACAATAATTAAGAATTATAAACTTCTTCTACTTCAGAAAATGTGTATTAATTCATATGCTCTGATTCTGTCAATGTTTCAAGTTAATAGCACTAATTTTTAAAAGTGTCCCTGATTTTTTTCTTGACTTGTCCCTGATTCTGTTGAAATTTGTCCCCTATTGGTTTAGCGGTCTGCCCAGGTCTCTTATCTAGATCTGACAATTAAGGGTTTGGATGATGGCAAAATTTGTACTGGGGTACATAAAAAATTCTTAGATGGAAGCCAGACCTTGTATGCTACTAGTTGCCATCCCCCCATGTTCTAGCATCTTTGCCATATGGTGAATTTTTAAGATTATCTAGAATATGTAATGTTCAGACAAATTTGTTGGAAGGAATATACAATACTTCCATTATTTTTTATCACAGATGTTATAGTAGGAAAGCAATAGAAGAAGCTAAGCAAAACCTTAATGTGTTAAAATAAAAAATAATGTTAGTGATAGGTTGTAGGTCAATGGGGTTAGAGAGAATGGTGAAAACAAAAATGAACACGTATTTTGTCAGCACATATTATATTCAAAGTAAAGAAGTTAGTAGTATTGTAATATATTATTGGAATTTTCTCCACAAAGATGGGGATTTGAGTAACATTTTGAGTAAGCACCTTATGATGTCATACAAATGTGGAAGAAGTTTAACAGACATGCTTGTCCGTGGACATTTTGTCTTACCAAAAAGTAACTTAAGTGTTTGTCCAGCATCTATGGGCACTTATAAATGCAACAGTTGTTCTATATGCAAATATATAGTATGTTCCTTTGAATATATGAATACAATCAAATATGTACCAAGGGGACATTTTTCATGTAACAGCAAGGGGGTTATTTATGCCTTAAGATGCCCGTGTGGTTTCTTTTATATTGGTGAAACAAAAAGAAGTTTTAAAGTGAGGTTAATCAAACATATCAGGGACATAAAAATCAAAAGGAAGACAAGATTTTGGCATGCCATTTTAGAGATGTACATGGCAGTGATTTTTCTATGCTTCAAGGTTGTATTTTAGAGCAAGTATTTGTTGAAAATCATGATGAAATTCTTTTGAAAGAAATACTGTTAAACAAAGAGTCTGTCTTTATTCTTAATATGATACTTTGGTCCCTATGGGACTGAATGGAGAGGTTAATTGGAAGTATTTTATTTAATTGTTTGATTATATTATTGATTGAGTGTGTGTTTTTTGTATAAAGGGTAGCACATTTTTAGCTGAATTTTGTAACTCCTGGAAGGTTTTGTACCGAGGCGCAAGAGAATAAAATACCTTTGGGTCTGAACCAGTGGTCTTGATTTTCTCATTGTTGCTAGTTGTCGCTTATTATCATAGATGATACTTACAGTGGATGAGACTTCTAACGTGATGTCAGAGTATAAGCAGACTCTGATGATGATGATGGTGGCCAAACAGAGGCATATTCAGGGGATGCAGAGATTGAAGCTGACACTGAGGTTGCTACATAGCCATCCCCTGAGATTCCATTGGACACAGCCAGTAGGCCTATGCCTACCCATACCACTGAGCCCACAGATATTGGACAAGTGAGGGTGAAATGATTGATCATGGAAGTGTGGTTGATGTGGCTTCAGTGCCTGTTGATTCTGGCCATAATTAAACTATGGGCGAGGTGCCACACAGGAAGGGTTTCAGGATTTTATAGGACCACAAGATTAGATTTTTTTGTAGTGGAGGCCTGCTGTCCATCCTCCACCTGACCCAGGTGTCTCTTCCTGTGCCACTCAGTGTATTTTTAGGGCCATCATGGAGGTACAGGCATGTTCCCATAGGTGCACTAGAGAAATGCTTAGGGTTGTAGATGTGGCACAGGCTGACATGTGTGACTGCCTCCAACATGTTGTCAATTCAATGGATCAGATGAATAACAAGTTGAAATGAGCTGTGTCTATGACTGAACATTTGCAGAGAGGGTAACAGCATCCTTGTGGGCATAGGCCAGCCACATTATCTGCTGTTAGCCAATGTTGCCATGCCCGATCACGCTGCCATAGTGGTATTATTTCTACTTCTCCAACAGTGAGTAAGCTGTCCATACCCAAATGTAGCAGGCCATGAGGTCATGGTCATGAGTGTCCTTGTGAGGAGAACTCATCCAGCAGATATCAGTCATGTTGAGGAAGCAGCAGTGCCTCTGACCATGGGAGTGGATGTGCCAGTGCAACTCCTGGCAGAGCCATTTCTCATGGTTGGGGATGACAGTGATGAACTGCCACCTCTACCATGCAGGGCTCACACCTATCCAACATACCATGACACAGAGCAAGCACAAAGCTTGACTGTGTTCATGCAGACACTCATACACTAATTTCACCTGGAGGACTCCTACAGAGTTACACAACAGTTACATGGTTTATCAGTGCAGCTTAAAACTCATTTTGTCTCACTGGTCATTTATTGCTTTATCCAGCTGTCTGTGTGTTTCTCTATCTTACTCACACTCACTCACTGACCTTTTGTATGAGCCTAGGCTTCCTGCTCCCCCCACCAACACCCTGCATAAGGGATAATAACTGTGCCATTTCTCTGTTTTGTATCTTTTAGATTCAAGGATACATAAGCAATGTGCATGATGCTCAGAGTACATAGCTGAATTAGTGCTTAGTATAGCTGCATTTGTGATGTTGAACTGGCAATTATACTTTGACTTATATTGGCCTTAGAACGTTAGGCAGCTGAGAGCATCAACATTATTTTCCAACTTTATTGTGAATGCAATGTGTATCATAACTTTCTAACTTCTCTCTTTAATGATTTTTCCAGTGCACATGTGTAGTGATAAACTGAGGGCATGCAATGACCATCAGTCCTTTAGAGATGTATGACTGTGTGAATCTTTGATGCCTGATGCATACTACTTAATAATGGACACATATACATCAACTAAGTCCTCTGCTGTCACATGATAAGGTCATTTCTGTACAAATCTCCCACTATTTACTTGCTTACACTACCAAGTAACAAAATGCAAAAATATCCCAGTCATTTATGTTATTACACAACACACTCCAGGTTCACTTACCTTGTAAATCCAGCAGTTGCAACAGTTTTAGTTCAGGGCTGACACTGTCTGATGCAAGCAGTACACAGCCAATACATGAGTAAGTAAAGGTTGTGAGAATTCCCTGGCATAGATGTTACTATATGTATGTGCATAGGAGGAAGGTTTTAGGCCCATAGTTGGTAAGTGAGTGTATTATGCATTGTCTCTTAAACAATGTGAGGGCATATTGAGTATGCCTGCATCTGCCTACACCCACAGCAGCTGATGGTTCTCCCTCTGACTCCTCACCTGCATGTGGCTGTGGCGACCTTGTCATTGGGGGTGGGATGTGTGCTCCTTCCCCTTGCTCATCCTGCTGAAGCTGTTTTCTCAGGATGATGTTGTGTAGCGTGGCACGTACTGTGAATATTTCAGTACATGCACATGGATTGTACAGCAGGGCTCCACCAGATGTATCCAGGCACCAGAACCATGAATTCAGCAGCTTAAACACTTGTCTATGATATTTCTGGTTTGAATATGTGTCTCCTTATGGTGTTCTTCCGTGTGTGTGTGCGTGTGTGTGTGTGTGTGTGTGTGTGTGTGTGTGTGTGTGTGTGTGTGTGTGTGTGTGTGTGTGTCTGTTTCAATTTCTGATGGATGTCATCAGCCAGGGTTCCAGTGCATAGTCTATATCCCCCGGTAAATGACCCTGTCGGATACCTTCCTTAGTGGACGTCTGATACAGTTGAGAAATGTGTCAGATATGTTAGTCAGGGTAACTGCCAGGGATGCCAGTAGACACATTTAAGATGATTCCCTTGGTATTACACACAACGTGGCAGTTAATAGAGTGGAAGCCCTTTATATTAATGTAGAGCCTTCTTTGTTCCCTAGGTGGTGCCTTAATTGTTATATCTGTGTAATCTATGGCACCCAGTACTTCAGGGTAGTGTGTCACATGGTAGAACTCCTGCATATTTCTGATCCTATCCTCAAGAGTACTGGGAAAATATATGTGGTCCATAGCATGTTGGAGCACAGCATTCAAGAACTGATGGAGGATTCTTGATGCTGATACCTGTAATACCCCCAGCATATCCCCTGTTGGTCTCTGAAAGGTACCTGTAGCTAAGATTCTAAGTGATACACTTACCTTTGTCTCCATTGGGATGGGTTCCCTTCTATTTGCCCTGGATCTAAGATGAGGAAGTCAGAGGTTGCAGAGTTCCTGTAGTGTGTCTCTGTCCACCCTGTAGTGCTCTACAATTTCCACATCATGTAGATTGTGATAAGTTACCTAAGTTCTGAAAGCTCTTCTCCTTCTTAGCCTTGGTCTATTAGCAGCAGCAGGATAGATTTCGACCTGTTGCACATACAGATGAATTAAAGCAACAGCAGCCTCTAACATTGTTTCTGTGAAGACTCCTTTCCATGGCTGTATTCCAATAGGTTTTGGAATTCGCAGGGAAAACCAGCACTGAGTCTACACATTTGCTTTAAAGCTTGTTGAATGGCTCCTCCATCTTGGATTGGTTGACTGGCATATTATTCAGCTTATGCTGTACTTTGCATGCCACAATGTTTACCTTGTTTGCACAGTTCTACACATTGTGTTGAGCCACTTACTGAATCTAAAACTGTCCACTACTGTGTGCGCGCCATGCAGCGACACACACATAGTGTAAACAGACCATGTAGGCTTTATTGAATCTGGCTGGTTATCTTTGTACTATTTATTTAAGTTTTTATTCAACTAGTATTACAAATGTATTTGAGTCATCTGATGCCATAATTTGATCTAAACAGAGGACATGAAATTGATTTCTGAATTTTAGGAAACCTAAACAATATGGGAATCATAGGACCACTCACCAATACAAAAAAATCTTTAACTTCACAGGGGTTCTTGTTTTCTAAAAATAACAATTCTATAAAATTATTAATTGTCACCTAAGCTTCTTGTATATACTTTCAAATCACTTTAAATATTAAGTATTATCATTTTAAAAAGTAAACATTTCCTCATATATTAATTTTAACTATAGTCCAGTTCTTGTCTGGCTTCATTAATCTCCAGTCATTATTATTTCTTAAATTCTGTAATGCTGTTTACTTGTTGCTAGATAAACCAAACTATTTATCATGAACTGGGTTTGTTAACAGCTTATGGATCTCATCTTAGCAAATACATTCAAAACTCTTCATATCATGGAACATCTTCTAATGCTTCCAACATAACTGAACATAATCATGATATCATTAAGCTATTGTTGCTCAGTTCTAGGATCCTTAACAAAAAGCTTCACTCTCTAGAAGCAACCTTTACCCTGGAAAACTTTGATGTATCCATCATCACTGTGACCTGGTTCAAGACCATTGAAGGTATTCTGTCAGTACGAAGTGTCCATGTCTTTCAAATGTTTATGCCAAGCATATTAAACAAAGGTGCTAAAGGTGAAGCTTTCTCCATATTCTTAAAAATCACTTAATTTCCAGACTCTTTAGACAGGATAATGACATGAAACTTTTCCACGTCTAACTTACAATTAACAAAACCTTTTATCATATCATAGCTAACTGCAGAACACCCCCTACATCCCCTTTTGGCAAATATAGAGTCCCCTAGCAAATATAGAGTCCATATGTAATAAGTCAAACACTATTCTGATAGGAGATGTCAACTACTCCTCCATAAACTGAGAGATATACATCCTAAAACATGTATAATCCCAGATTTCTGGACTTTATCAGTATAATTTCCCTTGACCATTTATTCCACAGTCCAGTCAGGGACAATCAAATCTTTCACTTTGTTAGTACCAATATGGGGCAACTTTATTACCTAACAAATGTAACTTCTTCCCTGGTCAAAACAGACCATATGTCAATCACATTCATCACCAAACTGAAGGCTGAAGTATCTTGCAATACCTCAACACGCAACAGCAAAGTCTAATCTACTGAAGATAAGTCATGTCATGGCCAAAGTCAAAAGTAATTTTCATCTTGATGACCACAATGTTTAGGTGGAATCCTTCATTTTCTGCTTATGTGCACATTAATAGCTCCATAAATGCATCTGTACCCCTCAGAATGACAAATTTAAAAATACAGACTCATGGTGTGAAGCAGATATAATCAGTAACTGTCATAAAAGAAAAAAGTCCTTGCATGCAAAAACACATCAAACTCTCAAGATGCCAAAATGCTTTTGTTCAACTAAATAAGAAATGCCTGATCCTGCTCAAATCAAACAAAGACAGATATAAGGTAAAAAATAGCCACCAAGGTGAAGGATAACACAACCACCTACAATCTATACAAACATTCCAAAACATTTCTGGCTGAAAGTCAACAAATAAACATGAAGATGCTCCCCAAATGAATCACCCAGTCTAGGATATATACCCTGCCCATGTGCTAATCTTATACCTTTGGACTTCCTCAGAGAATTCTTAGTCCTTTTCATATCCTCATGTACCCAAAATGCAGCCACACAACAAAGACAGCCTACCTCCCCACCCAATTTCAATCCATCTTTTTTACTTCTCAAGTTTACCTCTTAAAATTACCTCCAGTCAAATGTTAACCTTACTTGAACAGCTTTGTAAGGACTCCTCATCGAGACCCGACAATATCTGTGTTTGGTTCTTGTTATCATTGCAGAAATTTCATCACTACCCCTCTTAAACACATTTACAACTTTTGCATCACCACTAATACTATGCCAAATATTTGTAAATTATCTTTTGACAGACCAATACCAAAGGAAACCAAGCCTTTATTCTTGCAGTTATTTCTACCTCATTTATTTCTTTCCTACCCACAACTGGTAAATAATCTTGGAAAATATGTTTCTAACAAACTTAACACTTACCTACAAAACACCACATGGCTTCCATCAGACAACATTGATTCTGGGTTGGTAGGAGCACAATAACTGTTTTATGACCAAGACTAGAAATGTCTTAAGTAATATAGATGAAGGATAGCTTACTGGAGCTTTGTTCATTAATTTAATCAGTGCCTTTAACATCTTCAGTCATCCACTTCTACTTCTCTATCTGCAATAATTTGAGGTCAGATCTGATGCCACTATATGGTGCAAAGACTTTCTATATAATCATTCATTCCAGGTGAAGATAGGATGTTCTTTTTCCAAGAGTTCCCTCATTCACTCTGGAGTTACACAGTACTCCATTCTAGCACTCCTTCTATTTTCAGTCTTCATCAACAAACTTCCATGAGTTCTGCCTCATTTACCACAACTTCATTATGCAGATGATATTGGTCTATTAGCCTGATCCCCTCGCATAATGTAATTGAAAATCAACTTCAAAAAGGCCTTCTTCAGCTATAGCACGAAACCCCAATAAAGTAATGCTTAATGCAAAAAAAGTCCATGCTATTTTCATCTATGAAAGATTATCCAAATCCTACCAGTCTTTTAACATCCTTGACTGTGATAACAATCCCACTGAAAACAGCACCTTCTGTAGCTGTTTGGACTGGCTAGACCAATCACAAAACTTCCATGAGCGCATAGAAAAGATGATAGCCTAGATAAACAGTAAAGTCTTGAGGGCCTATAAAATCCAGAAATGGCTGTCATAGAAAATGCATCCTCCTTGCCCAATATGAGTATGGTCTCCCTTTGTTTGCATCAGCATCTGTTAAAACACAGCCACCCTTCAGACACCCTCCATAACTAACCCACCATGGAAAGAACACCATTGACTAAACATTTCAAAGGCTAATTGGCTTCCATTAGAGGCCTGACTAAACCTTCTTGTGTTTTTACTCTTCAAAATACTTAAAACTGACACCTTATCCCCTCTCGTTCTTTCTCTCTCTCTTCTAAACTTTATAATGACATTCAAACCAATGACCTAAGAGGCCAAGCAAGAGTAGGTCCCTCCTTACAAACTCCTTGTGTTAAACTGCACTCTATTAGCCATTGATTGTCTGTACTGCCCCAAAACAATGACAGTCACTTCCTCCAGATATAACTGAGCCCAAAAGTGCCCCATATTCAGGCCAGAATTTAATCAATACTTAAACAGTTTGACTGCAACTATCCATCTGAAGTACATGTCATATAAACTGATATCTCCATTAGTGTTGTACTCATACCTCCACTATACCTAATCCATCTGGTTAGTTCAATAATCCTAAACTGGGATTCAGATTACTACACAATTATTGCTCTAAACCTACTACAAAAAAATCTAATCCCCTTTTTTATCTTATAGATTTCTATTAGCTTTCTTAATGTATGGAATACTACCCTTATCTCCAACATTTCGACTACTTTAACTCTCTTCTCCCTTTGCTATTCTAGTTTTTGTAACTGTACATATATTTGGTTTGTTAGATTTTTTGATGCATATAGTGTTTGTTGGATGGTCTACATTTACTCATAAATGTATTCATTACTATTTAAATATTGCACATTTTTTTATTACTTTATGACATAACCTGAGCTGAGCATGTAATTGGTCATTGCCTGATCTGTGTTCTTCGTCAGCAAATAAATTTAAATAAATAAATAAATAAAGCATGAGTCCCATTGTAATTATCATGTTTACAACACACCCCTGAAAAGTGATCCCATATTTAAGGAGCAGGGAAGTTATGTCAACAATGAAATGTCCTTTGATCGTGGCGTATCCACTGTTGTAAGGAAGTCCTTTTTCATTGCATAGCTGATATCTAGCAGTATTGCATGCAGATCCATGGACATGCGCATTTCATTACACTCATTAGATCCTTTGGTATGTACCTATCCAAAGAGTATCACAATGTTTTTTTTTTTTTAAATTAGGACCTAAATTATCAGGCCATAAACAGTAAAAGCTATGTAGACCATCTCAAAGCCTTGTCTCTTTTCTCAGTATCATACAAGCTGTTGAGAGGTAACCTGTGCCTCACATTAAGTGCTTCAACAGCCCCTATTCTGTTAAACCTAAAACACATTCACAAGTCGATTTGTATCATAAACACCCACTCAAGGGATCTTAATTAAACAGAACATGTTTGAGTGATCGATGTTTATCAGAGAGAATACCACATCTATGAAACTGACTTGCACTCCCCATAAAAGTACTTCTCTTATTTTATTTAAATGTAATTAGGACTGAAGGATGGGTAACTACACATTCACCACTGGTTTAGCATCACTGACCCTCATGGATAGGGAAACATGTACATATCAACAAACAACATTTACTTGTTCAGCCTGCCTATGAGTTACTATAGCAATAACCCATGCCTGGGTGTGGGTAATGCTGGATTTACCCACAGTTGATGTAGTTTAGTCACAAGGGCGAAGCCCGAGTGGCCAAACAAAGCCAACCGTGGGTAAATCCAGCATTACCCACACCCAGAAGTGGGTTATTGCTATTATACAATGACATTATTTAAGAAAAAAATAATTACTTTTCTTAAATAATGGCATTGTATAATGCCTCCTTGCTGCCCTTCCACAGCTGTCTGGTATTCTGCGGCAGTTCTGATGTACTGCACATGCATTTGCCTATGCAGTACATCAGAGCTGTGGGCAAAAGCAACGGAGAAAGCAAGATCTCCATTGCTTTTTACAAACTGATTCACTATGTTAAAATGGGTTTAACATAGTGAGACAGCTTTAAAAAAGCAACGGAGAATCTCTGTTGCTTTTTTTAAAGCTGTCTCGCTATGTTAAACTTGTTTAACATAGCAAGACAGTGTGAAGCAATGGAGATCTTGCATTCTCTGTTGCTGTAAAAAAGAGTTATAGTAATGGAAAAAGTCCTGGGGACCGGACCTTTTTCCAACGTGCATGCTGACTAATCAGCGTGCACGTTTTTGAATATTAATGGGAGGTCGTTGTATAATCTTATGCAAACCACAAAGGCTAAAAACTCCCTTGGGAATGTAAAGCTAGTCTTCATAGATTTATATGTAATTACTAGGCTGATGATCCCAGGAGGCTTTTTAAGCCTAGTCATGCTTCCCAAATGTATCCATTGAGTTTTGATATCCTTGGGTTATTATAAGGGGTATATGTAAGGTTTGGCATGGGTGATCATTCTGTCTCTGTTAAATAGAAACAACGGTGCCACAGCACAAGTACATTTCTAGTTCCCCATCATCTGGTCCAGTTTGTGATTGAATTAGGTTAGGGAATAACTCTGCTTCACATTCATGGGGAGCCTATTCCAGAGAAAGGATAGTTTCTGATTCACATAACTTTCTCTCCTGCAAGTTGTGTTTATGTTGTAGATGAGGTTTAGGTCCATGGAGTGGGTAATTCTGATATGGCTTGTTTCGCTGATGTGTAACAGGTCCATCAGAGTGGAAACAGAAGATTCTATGTAGGGCAGGCATAGAATGACTCTCAGCAGTCTTTAGGAGACAGGGGACAGGACTTTGAAGCAGCGCACACAGGACGTGTTATTCATACTTTGTATTGTTTCTGTGAGGAACTTCTGTGGATGCTGCAGTCATTAGTCAGGTATATACCAAAAGGACCACTGAGCTCAACAACTGGTCTGATGAGGGCTGGGAATACCAGAATGGTGCTACATGCCATACCCTTGCTCATAAGTTATTTAACAGAGAATGATTTCATAGGTTCATAGGTTCATAGGTAGGTACTAGGCTATCGGCCCTGGGGCCTATATAAGCCTAGCCAAAATGTACCCTGGCTTTCGCCACCCAAGAAAATTATTTTCCTGTGCCACTGTCGAGCAGAGCCACAGAAGTGATTACCGAGGTGAATTTCCTATCTCCCATCCAGTCATCAAGAATTTTCTTGAAGTGTGCTAATGAGGAGCTTTGTCTGATATAGGTTAATTTCCTTACTACCACAGACATATGATGGTTACACTCTAATATTTTCCTAAATCCCTAACCACTGAGTCTACTCTTATAGGTGTATTATTAAAGTGGGGGTATCCTTTTTACCAAAGGATAGTATTATGCATTTCTTGACACTGAGACTGTGGTTTTGGCACCAGGTATTTGTCTTTGTCTGGCCTCCTTGGAAGATATTTGTATCTGGAGGATTCTCTGACTGTGCCTAGTTTGCAATTGTCTGCAAAACTTGTTAACCAGGTCCTCTTAATGTTGACCTTGACTTCATAGAAGAGTAATGGCCCCAACACTGAGCCTTGAGGAACTCCTTAACTGGCTGATCTATTTATAGAGGTAGACCCCTATTCTAACATCTTGGTTCATATCCCTTACTTTGCTAGCTATCTAGCAGGTGACATAGGGAGCTATACCTAATTTTTGAGTTTGTCTACAATGACAGCGTGGGGTGTTTTATTGAATGTTTTGGCCAGGCCAAGGTAGGTTCCATGCACCATTTTGCCATTATCCATTGTTTTGGTTACATTCTTGAAGAAGTCCTTGAGGCTGAGTAAGCATGACTTACCCATGATGAAACCAACTGGGTTGGAATGTTTCCTATGTCATTGTTTATTATTTCCATGATAATTCTTTCCATGCATTTGCATATAAAACCAGTTAGACTTATGGGTCTCTAGTTAACCAGGTCCATAGATGGTCCTCCCATACACAAAGGAATGTCAGTTACAATTCTGCTTTCTCTTGGCATAAAGATTATCTAGATGTTATTAAGAAGGCATCCTGTGATATTACTGGGGCTCATCAATGCAACATTCTTAGCTTTGGTGAATGCATTGAGGACATGTTCCACAGTAATAGTTGAGGAAATAATGGTTGAGGTTATTTCCTAAGGGTTGCTGTGGGGACAGGGTGATAAATACATAGCTAAATTTGTCTGCCAGCACATTTGCTGTATCCTCTGGCTCAATATAGGTATCTCCATTCATAATTAGTTCAGCACATTGTTGTGCATTGTATTTGAGGTTGCACACATAGCTAAAGAATGCTTTGTGATTTCCCTTGGCCTGGGAGGTTTCTTATATTCACATCTGGCTTTAGCAGACTTCACTAGCCCACTGAGTTGTTTGTTTAGATTGTTGAGGGAGTTTGCACCTTGCCAGGCATTGAACTTCCTAATTTTTGCTATGATTTTCTTCCTTTGTTATACTACCTATTAATATTGGTATTCCACCAAGGTGCCTTTTTTAATTTATCCTGTGTTTTTTTAGATAGGTACCACTGTATCTATGCAACCATTAACATGATTGTACAGGGTTTTTGTGAACAATTCCACATAGGCAGTAGTATTCTCAGGGTTTAGAGTGGGCTTGAAATTTTCTTAGTGTGCCACTTAATAGTAGGAAACTTGCCTTAGGATCATTTCTAAAATTCCAGGGTTAGTTGGTGTGTTGTGTTTTATTTTTATTTCAAAGGAGACTGCTGTATGGTCTGCCTGACCTGTAAGGACATTATACTGAATGGTGGGGGTTGCAAATTTCTCCCTTGTTTGTGAGGATCAGGTTAGGGATATTAGAATCCTAGTAGGCATGCAGACTAGCTGGTTCATAATGATTGTGTTTACAAAGCCCAGGAATCTTTGAGCCTGCATGTTTGGTGTTCATAGGTTCATAGGTGTGCACTAGGCTAATGGCCCTGGAACCTTTACAAGCCTAGCCCATAGGATTACCCTAACATCATGCCACCCAATCTTAGTTCCTAGTGCCTCTGTCGAGTAGAGCCACTGGAGTGATTCCGGGTTGAATTTTCTATTATGATGTATGATTCCCAGTTTGTAGCAGGGTGGTTAAAGTCTTCTTTGTTTATGATCTTGGGTTAAATGGGAATTGCCACCAATATATTTAAGTATTTGTTATCAGCTTCCTGGGTCATAGATGGGACCCATATCTTGAATGAGTACAGTATGGGACTTTGCCTACAATAAATTGGATGTGGAGAAGCTCATGTGAGTCATATTGTTTGACTAGCCTTGAGATATGTTTGTTTTTGATGTAAACTGAGACATCTCTTTGTTTTGTCCCTTACTTTACAGTTATTGGCCTAACCGTGCCAAAGGAATTATAGCACTACACTACCAGGACACTCTCCATGGCTTTAAAGCATGTCTCCATAACTGCACAAAAGTCTGCATCTTCAAAAGTGATGAGAGCTTGCAGGGAGTTGAGTTTCTTGTTTATACTCTTGGTACGGAGTAGTAATACATTTAGATTTTCTTGAGTTGGTTTTGCTATGTCAAAATGTTTATCAGGCTGGAAATTCTTAAAAAAAGGCACTATGGGGATGGACATGGTTTTAGCTAGTATTCAAAAGCCTAGAGGGGACAGGTACAGACCATCTCCTGGCAAAGAAGTATGGTCTGTCAACCATATCCTCCAAGGTTGACAAATGCTTTACTCCTTCAAATGACACCAAAAACTAAACCAATTATTGAAGTCAATTATCTTCTGTTCATATTGTGGCATCATCCTTGGAGAAGGTAGAATGCTGCTCAGTGCTAGGCTCATTCTGGTCTGGGACACATAGTCCAAGAGTTCCATCACGTCTCTCTTCATATAGTCCAGAAGGGTATGTCTCAGGTCATTTACACTCACATGGACTATGACTGAATCATACTGGTACTTATGGTTTGATGACCTGAGTGTGTGCACAATCTGGTTGATCCTGGCTCTGATAGGCCAATAGTGTGGCTCTCTCGTCACTTAGCCTGGTGAGTAGGACATCTCAGTGTCTCACATCAGAGTCTCCTGTAATCAAAATATTGGATTATGTGGTAGTTTATCTTATGAGATTAGAAGCTGAGATGCTCTGAGATATGACTGCATGTGTCATGGTGGGTGTTATTTTGTTAGAGTGCTTTTGAGATTACTGAGGATACTTATTGCAAGTGCAATGTCTGGGAGACCTTTGGGGGTTTAGGAAGATTACATTTAGAGGCTTCCCTAACCGGGAAAAGCCGAAAGATAAACAACAACATTTAGAGGCTTGGCTTTGTGTCTGGTCCATACTATGAGTGGTAAGTATAGTGTGTGTGTTTCTGACAGTCTGTTTGGTATGATAAGTACTTCTATAGTGAGAGTGTTACCTCCGATTACATTGTGTAATTACATCTCTTATATACTGTATCAGTTTGTTTAAGAATTAGGTGATTGTCACTAAACATTAGAAATTGCTACATCTCAGGATGCCCATATTCACTGAACAAGCTGCAGAGATAGGATAGTAGGAAAGTACATATCTATAATTACAGATCCTTATTACATGATCTACAAGGGAAGGGTACAAGAGGAGTTTACATCTGGCTTGCTTGGGTACAAATCAAGATTAGGAATAAAATCCTCAATGATCAATACCAAAGTAAGTACCTTTGAACCTGTAACAGGTGTGGTATTTAATTGCTTGCATTCCTTAACAAAATTATCTGTCTTTCTAGTATTATCCATAGTGATAACCATATTAACTTTTCTTGCAAAAATTTTTAATAAAGACATTGAAGCAATTAATGATTCCCTCTTAGCAGGAATAATATCAAATCCCTTAAGACAAAACATTCAATTCAGATTTATCTTTTTTCTGATAAATTAAAAAGTTTTAGAGAAAAAAAATCTGAATTGATAGCAATTTTATTATTAGCTATACATTTCAGTCCATTCTCATTGTTAAGTACTTTTTAAGTAAATGACTTGTTAACATTACATTCACAGTAATCAAACATACCATGAACAGCATTATGTGTCAAATTATCAATGTGGTAATCAAAATTTCCTAGAGCAGTCAGTTCCGTTTGAATACTGACATTGTTTATTATAATTAACTCAAAAGAGCAGTATTTGTGTCAACCTCTTATTATCAGAGCTTTGGCCGCCTAACATCTACCTGAAATCAGCTGGACGTGTAAGTGAATTTAAGTACACTTTTATCTGCTCTTTTGCATATAGTACTGTATTTAATTTATTTATTTGTGTTTTTCACTGAATATTAACTCAACTGAAGTTGTGGCTGTCTCTCTACAGAGTACTTTTTAGAATTTCTGTGTAGCCATTGGTAGCAGTGGGGGTAGTTTCAGCTCATCACTGACATCCTGTCTTGCCTTATATAAGTGGTACATTTTGAGTTATCTCTGTTTAATATCAGAGCTGTGGCCGGCTAACATCTACCTGAAATCAGCTGGACGTATAAGTGAATTTAAGTACACTTTTATCTGCTCTTTTGCATATAGTACTGTATTTAATTTATTTATTTGTGCTTTTCACTGAATATTAACTCAACTGAAGCTGTGGCTGTCTCTCTCTTGGTATTAGTGTTGGTGGCTTTGAAATTGTCCGCCCCTCTTGTAGATTTGTATTTCGATACTCCTTCTGGGCCCATCTCATTTGCTCACTCAACTGAGTGCAGTGAAATCTTATTTCAGGCACTCCTACTGTGTTCAAAGAGAGCATTTGGGAAGGACAACCCCTGTAGCCTCTTAATCCAGCTCTGTTCCTTCCCTCAAAAAAAAAAAAAAAAAAAAATATATATATATATATATATATATATATATATATATATATATATATATATATATATATATATATATATATATATATATAATATATATATCATTCATCTGCTCTTACTGTAACTGTCTTAGTTGCTCTTCTGCATGCTATCTGTTCAGTCACTCTTACTCTGCACTTATTGCTGCTTGTTAGTAACCTTAAAATTTATTGCCTTCTGCACTTGTTTTTCAGTCATTTGCTAATTTAATTGCATTTATTTGAACTGTATTTGTCGTAGTGTTGCTACACGCTCGGGTGTGCTGGCCTGCACTACAATTTGAATTGTATTTACTGCTGTTTTAGCTGCTTTTCTGTAACAAAAAAAAATTCTAAGCTTGTTTCCTGCCTTTCCTGTAACTAGTCAAGTCCAGATACAGACTTGCTATATCCAGGACTGAGCCCCCCCAAGACTTTCTGTGTTGGAAGGGAGCCTTCTAGCTTATCAGTGGGAGTGGTAAGCACTAGGTAGCCTATCTACCATGGGAAGTGTGGGTTTTGGCCCTGAAATTGTAGTTCATTGGCCATTTGGGCAGTTTTTCCATATCTTTCTACTTTCTGGTTAAAAGCCCGTTTTGCGTTTGGTCCCCGCCTTTCCTATAACTGGTGTAATCCAGGTACAGATTTGCTGTATCCAGGACTGTTGGTAAGCTTCTGAGCCCCCCAAGTCTTTCCGTGTTGGAGGGAAGCCTTCTAGCTTATCAGTGGGAGTGGTAAGCATCAGGTAGCCTATCTACCACAAGAGGATGTGTCCCTGGCCCAGAAACTGTAGCTATTTGCTGTTTGAGCAGTTTTTTTTCCATCTCATTCAACTTTCTGGTTTGAAAGCTGCACTTGTGCCTGTTTCCCGCCTTTCCTATAGCTAGCCTAGTCCGGTTACAGAGTTGATGTATCCAGGATTGTTAGTAAGCTTCTGAGCCCCCAAGCCTTTCTGTGTTGGAGGAAAGCCTTATAGCTTACAGTGGGAGTGGTAAACACTAGGTAGCCTATCCTCCATGGGAAGAGTGAGTTTTGGCCCAGAAATTGTAGTTTATTTGGCCTTTTGGGCAGTTTGCCACCTCTTTCAACCTGCTGGCTTAAAAGCCTAATTTTGTACTTATTCCCCACCTTTCCTGTAACTAGTCTAGTCCAGGTACATATTTGCTTTATTCCAGGACTCTTTGTAAGCTTCTGAGCCCCTCAAGGCTTTCTGTGTTGGAGAGAAACCTTCTAGCTTATCAGTGGGAGTGGTAAGCATTAGGTAGCTTATCTACCAAAAGCGGAGTTGTTCCTGGTCCAAAAATTGTAGCTATTGGCCATTTGGGCAGTTTTTTTCCATCTCTGGTTTAAAAGCCACACTTGTGCTTGTTTCCCACCTTTCCTGTAACTAGCCTAGTCCTGATACAGAGATACTGTATCCATGACTGTTGGTTAGCTTCTGAACCCCGCAAGCCTTTCTGTGTTGGAGGAAAGCCTTCCAGCTTATCAGTGGGAGTGGTAAGCACTAGGTAGCCTGTCTACCACAAGATGAGAGGTTCTTGGCCCAGAAATTGTAGTTTATTGACAATTTGGACAGTCTGTCCATCTCTTTCAACTTTCTGGTTTAAAAGACCACATCTGCGCTTGTTTCCCATCTTTCCTGTAACTAACCTGCTGGGTAGCACTAGAAAGCTTTAAATTGATACAAGCCTTCTAGCTTAGGAGAGAGACTTTGGAGTGATTAAGTATCAGTTTTCTGTACTTTCTTGCTGTACTTAACTATTTTCCACCTAAATGCAGATTTTGCAATGTTTATTATGATTTAAAAGCTTGTTTTTTTTTTCACATAGTGTACTTATTTGACTGCCTGCACTTTTAGAAAGTTGTTTTTTGTTTAAATAATTTGTTTAACTGTTGTAGGCTTCACACTAAAGTTCGATAGCCTTTTCTGATCGTTTGTAGTCGTTTAAAGCTGTTTTAAGTGTATTTTTTACTGTTTTTGCCTTATCTTTTAAAAAAAAACAAATAAAATTCCTTGTTTCCCACCTTTCTAAGCTAGCATAGTCCAGTTGTCAGGCTAGTGCTGAATTCAGGGCTGTGATACTAGTTTCTGAGTTGTCCATACCTTACTTGGATAGAAGGAAGTTTCTCTGTTCACCTGTGAGAGAGGGGAGCTTTGAGCAACCCATCTGTCCCTGGAGGAGTAGTTCCAGCCCAGAAGTTAGTAGTTTATTGGCCATTTTGGGCTAATTTCTATCTCTTTTATTTCTCTACTATAAAAACCGTGTTTGCACAGTTTTGCACATCGGGCAGTGCTGGTTAGCTACGGTTAAATTATTCCCGGCTCCACTAAGTCTCCTCTTCAGTTTTTCCCTTGAAACTAGTCAAACTCTCAACCTAAGTACTCAAAAAGCATCTTACAGCCCAACACTTGCTCAGACCTAATAGCAAGCATTAATATACCCTGACACTGATTGCCCATCAGGGCAAGGCTCTTTATTCACCCCAAACCAACCAAGCCACTAAGCAGCTCACCCTACTATTCAGTCATGACCAAAGGGCAACTTCAGGTGCACTCTCTAGTCTAGCTGGTGAATCTGGGTATCCTGAGGCAATGTTCAAACTGCCTCATGTACACAGACAACCCTCTCCTCCTGCCACAAGACACTAACATATGCGAGAGATGCAATTATACAGCCAAACTGGAAGCTAAGCTGTCTCCACCCACGACTGGAACAGACAGTCAAGAGGAAAAGGTTAACACTTGCACCACAACTCCAGCCACACAAAGACCTACTAAAACAGCACTGGCAAAAAATACAAATAAATACACAAAATCATACTCGGAGGCTCGAAATAAAAACCTGAAAGAGCATCAGAGACCTCCAAAGCAGACACCCAAGCAACCTGCACTTCCTGTCACAAACCAGACAACACATAAAACACAAAATCAGTGTGCCGCACAATCACAGCCCTTAAGGTGAAATAACATACCTAACACACTAGTGATAGGTGACTCTATAGTCAGGCACACTGATGATCCACTCACTAGGATGGACAAGCAGAAGGTTACTGTTAGCTGCCTGTCGGGAGCCAGAATCCACCACATAACACAAACACTCAGGTCACTCCTAAACAAGTACAAATATGACTGTCATTGTTCATGTTGGTGTGAATGACCTGAGACATACCTTCCTGGACTACATGAAAAGAGACATGGAAGAGCTCTCTGATCATGTAGCCCAGGCTGGTATGACCCTGACCCTGAGTAACATCCTGCCCTCACCAAGAATGATACCTCAGTATAAAGAAAAAAAATGATAAATTTTAACAATTGGCTAAGCTTCTGGTGTCATTCAAAGGGGATCCAGTGTCTGTCAGCCTGGGACAACATGCTCAACAAACCATATTGCTTTGCAAGAGATGGCTTGCACCTGTCACCCCTAGGCTTTTGAATACTGGCCAAGGCTCTTGCTGCCCCCATAGTGCCTTTTTTAGATAAGGCTCAAAAGTCAAACCCACCTCCATAAACAGCACAATTAAGAAAAAACTGAGGGTTATGCCACTCAGTGCCAGGAGTTAAAATATCAAAATGCATGTGCACGAAGCACTCTTCAGTATGGAGAACATCAACATCTGTGCAGTAACTGAAACCTGGTTCAAGGATCCAGAGAGCACACCAGCACTACTGGGCTACAACTCATACCACACATTTCGGCCACAGAACATGGACCGAAACACAAAATGAGGGAGTGTATCCATATTCATCAAGGATACCTACACCTCCAGGTTAGTGGCACAGCATGATACCTCTGAGATCATCCATGTGCAGCTAACATCAGGCAAATCTGCAATGCAAATTGGGCCTGCTTCAGATCACTCTCCATGACCGAGGACCACCACTCCAACTTTCTAAAGACACTGGAAAACATGAAAGTCCTACAAAACACCCTGATATTGGGTGATTTCAATTACCATACCATTCACTGGGAAAACTCCTCAAGTACAACATCCCAGGCTCAGCGCTTCCTGGAATTCATCAACTCAAATGCTCCGGATCAGCTGGTAAACTCCCCTACCAGAGGTGAAAACATATTGGACCTGGTCATCACCAACATGGGTGACAGGTGTTCCACACCGGAGGGCAACCCGTCACTGGTTAGATCAGACCATAAACTAATCACTCTGGATGTCCACACCCCATCACCACCCCCAACTAAGGAATCCACAGTAAAAAACGTTTCTAAAGCAAACTTCACATTACTTAAGACAGAGGTGGTAAGTTTCACAGCCCCCACACTAAAGGATAATGCTGCTCAAGATGCAGAAACCTTTACAAATGCACTCTATGAGCACCTACAAGGATGAATGGATCATGCCATCAATAGCAAAACCAAGACTCACTCCTCTAAGAGAAGGAAACCAGTTTGGTGGACCCTGCAACAAACAGGCTATACAATAGAAGAGGAAACTAGTTCAGAAAAAAAGCAAATCCCAAGAAGGAAAGACATCCCTGATCAGTATCAGTAAGAAACTAAGGTCCCCCATGAAATCATCCAAGGTTAACTTCGAAAGAAAAATAGCCAAGGATTCAAAAGATAACCACAAAGCCTTTTTTAGCTATGTTAAGAATCTAAGTGGCAACTCACAAATATGCACTAAACTAGTGCAAAATAACACAAAATATACTGAACCTACTGATATTGCCAACATCCTGGAAAATAGATTCAGTGCAAACTTCACCCCCTCTCACCTCCAAAAGGGCCCACAACAATACAGAAAAAGTGTAGTGTCCCAAAAATCACAGGTGAAAACAGCCCTTTCAAAAGCCAAAAACACAGCATCAGTGGGACAAGATGGTGTCCTGGGCTGCGTCTTGCATGAACTACAGAATTAACTAACCCCCCACCTAAACACGCTGTTCAACCTCAGCCTCTCCAGAGGCTATGTGCCCATAGAATGGTGCACAACAACGGTTATTCCTCTCCACAGAGGAGGGGCCACAACTGACCCTGGTAACTATCGTTCCATAAGCCTAACTACCCTGGTCTGCAAGGCTATGGAGCGCATCATCATGGAACTCATTAACAAAGACATTGGGAACCTCCAAACACTTGACCCTGACCCAGTTTGGCTTTGTTAAGGGCAGATCATGCCTACTAAACCTGGTTGACTTCTTTGAGACAGTCACCAAGGCAATAGACGAGGGAAAGGTGGTCCACACAGCCTACCTTGACCTCACCAAGGTTTTCAACACCATTCTCCACTCGGGTATTACAGAAAAACTCAGCAGCCTGAACATAAACCCCTAAGTCACATGATGGGTTGCCAAATGGCTTACAGACAGAACTCACATGGTAAAAATAGCGGGCTCCAGGTCCGACTCTAAACCAGTCACAAGTGGTGTCCCACAAGGCTCGGTCCTGGGACCCCTACTGTTCGGCATATACTTCTCAGAAGTACAAGCAAACATGGGAGGAATATGGCTAACCAAGTTTGCCGATGACTGCAAACTGGGAGCCATAATTGACTCTCCGACTGACACGGACATCCTCCAAAAGGGCCTTACTGAGACGGACACCTGGTGTCAAAGTCATGGACTCAAGCTAAATGCCAAAAAATGCATAGTCATCCCGTTTGGGAAAAACAAAACACCCACGAATTACTACATAGGTGGCAGCCCCCTTAATACAGAAGAGGTAATAAGAAGTCTGGGGACCCAGGTAGAAAGTAATCTCTCCTTTGACAATCATATTGCCAAATTAGTTATGAGATCCTTCTATGTGGCCCATCTAATTACTAAAGGGTTCGCATCTAGAAATAAAGTGGTTATAGTGCCCCTCTACTCGTCACTCATTAGACCCATTATAGAGTACAATGCCTCATTTGAGATGTACCTCACAAGACACTTTCAACAGCTGGAAAGATGACAAAAGTACCTCATCAAGAGGATTTCTGGTCTCACACATATGTCCTATGCAGCCCGACTGAAAAAACTTCAGCTGTACTCAGTGGCATATTGCTTACTCAGAGGTGATCTCTGCCTGACTTACAAAGCCATGTCCAACTCAGAATTGATGGACATGCTCCACCTAAAGAAATCCAAGTCACTGCGTGCCACGCACTCTAGTGAGCTAAACCTCACCACAACAATAAATAGAACATGCTGGAGGGATAGATTCCTGTCACAGAGACTCTCCATGCTTTGGAACAAAATTCCAAATTACATCAGGCAGAGGCCCTCACTAACACTCTTCAAGAGAAATCTTGACGAGTAGATGGGTAACAGAAAAAACACACCTGGGATCACTTCATTGGCTCTGCTTGACAGAGGATCAGTTAATTAATTAATGGGGCAGCAAAATCCGACACACTCTGGCTAGGTTAAATGCCCTAGGGCAGATAGCCTAGTACCTACCTATGAACCTACGAACCTATGAAGCTACCACCTACTAAAATGGAGTAATCTCAGGAGTGGATGATTCAATCCATTAATAACCCATTGTGCTCTCTAGTTCATTAGTAACCCCATTAATTAGGTTCACAACACTTGGCATTTCATAGCTGCCATTATTAAATTTATTAAGGCCACATTTAGAATTCAAGCACACAGAATTCTGTCATTTAGCAACTAAATCATTTGAACTAAGAAAATCATGTGTGTGATATATTTGTAATTATTCTGATAATGTCCATTTACTGTCTTGGAACTGCAGCTTCTTGTAAATGTTCCAAGTCAATTCTTGTCACTGTTTCTTCTGAAAAAAATTGTTGAAATATCAAATTGTGTGTTCACTATGATCCTCTCTGTTTATGGACACATTTGTACCCTTGTGAAAATGCTACCTTGCTGTTAAATTAGTTTTGAAACCTTTCTTATATGCAGGGGAATGCCTGGTATGAAGGACAAACAGTCTGATAGCTCTGTTGTATATGATATGCTTTCCTTATTTTCTCACATCTAAAACATTCAGAAGGATTTCACATATTAGATGTTTCTGTTTGAGATGTAACTGATTTGCTGGAAATGGTGGAATAATCATTTAAATGTCACTGATTTTTTTCTTGATTTTTAGCACCTCCTTTTCCTGATCTGACTTAGAGAATAGAAGATCCATTTTTTTCCTGTATTCATTATCTGTCAGTTTTCATATTCAACGCTGCAAACATTTTTTTATTAGCTCTAATTTAAAAGCATCATATAATGGAAGATTATTCCAAAAGAAAACAATGCCATTCATTCAGGAATCCAATGCTAATGTTAATGTCTGTGGGCCTTTTATTTGCATGTATCAGTTTGGGAATACAGCCTGCTTCCAAGCTCTGCCAGAAAAATGCAAAACGACTGTAATTTTTTTGAAATTGGTAAAATGTCTCTCCAACTGTAAAGAACAATGCCCAACATCAATGTAAGCATTAGAATTAATCACATTTCTAGTCAAGCACTTACCAATGCTTTTTACCCATTAATAAATGAGTTCAGTCAGAGCACTAAAGGATGCGCTTTCTGTTTATGTTCATTTTTTTCATGTTTTTGTGTAGTGAAAACTATTTTTTTTTTACTACATATTGAATGGAACACAGTTAAACAATGCAATCATACCCTTGGTAGACAATTTGATAAAAATACAGTGGACATCCTATCTTTAAAATTATTGTAATGGCACTAAAATATAATTGGGCACAGTTTTGTGTACATAATTGAATAATAGGTCTAAATTGCTACTGATAGAAAACATTACCATGATGACTTCAAAGCCTGCTTATACCATTTAACACACGTTGCCTCACAAATAGAAAACTACTGATTTGAACAACTCAGTACATGAGACTTCTTGCCAATCACCATTCAGTTTGCCCTGTCACTGATATGATAATGCACTGTGATCTACATTTGTCAATTTAAGGTGGAAAACAAAAAATAGATACCATTATTCATCAATTCATAGTTTAGAATGTGGATAATAGATTCCTGGAATGTTAAAGGACTCCAGAACATGAAAAAAAGAAAGCTGTTTCTGCATTTGTTTTTTAAATCAAAAGCAGGTTTTATTCTATTACAAGAAACACATTTGACTAATGACCAATGGGAAACAATGAAGGACAAGAAATGGATTAGGAAGGTTGTAAAGGCGGAAGGGACTACGAATAGTGCTGGGGTGGCAATTATAATCAAGAATCAGTTTCAAGGAGAAATTTTGGAGGACAAAATAGATAAAGATGGCAGATGGTGTTTGGTGGTTCTCAAAACTGAAAATTTCGATAAGCCGATAGTACTTTTATGTGTTTATGCCCCAAATGTGAACCAACATCATTATATAGCTTCAATTTACTCTATTCTACAGTCATATAACAACTGTTACATAGTGATGGGGGGGGATTGGAATGCTTACCAAGATTCTAAAACTGATAAGTTGGGAGCTTCGACTGCTTTTAATAAGCAGGCAATGGTAGCGTTGAAAGAACTGAGAACGGATTTCAAACTATATGACCCTTTTAAACACAAACACATACAAGCAAAGGCAGAAAACTTTACTTTCTATTCTAGCTGCCATAAAATGT
The DNA here is from genome assembly GCF_019279795.1 of Protopterus annectens. Lineage (NCBI taxonomy): Eukaryota > Metazoa > Chordata > Ceratodontiformes > Protopteridae > Protopterus > Protopterus annectens. The sequence continues at coordinate 1,640,841,996 of NC_056739.1, read as the reverse complement.
GGTCAAGAATTGATTTTTTTTTTAATTCCAGAAGTGTTCATTTCACTGGACCCTAGGGTTTCTAATCAAGCTAGACAGCTCTCAGACCATTCTAAAATAACTTTAACTTTAAAGACCGATATTTTGAATACTAAAAATCATGGTGGATATAATTGGTCCTTAAACCCATACCTATTAACCAAAGAAGATATAGTAAAGGAAGTTAAAGAGATACTTAAACAATTAGTATACAATATACCCCATAATGAACATCCATTAGATATAGAATGGGCTACAACTAAAACTTTGTTAAGAGGATTATTTATTCAGAAAGCCACTTATTATAAAAACTCCAAAATAAAGAACAACTGGATCTGGAAACTAAAGTACAATTATTGGACCAGGAGCTGATGAGTAACTACACTGAGCAAACAGAAACTGAGTTGTTAAGATGTCAGAAAGAGCTGTTTCTTATGCATAACAGAAATTTGACACTGTACGAACAAAGAAGTTTAGTTAAATATGCAAATCACATTCAAACTCCCTCGAAAGCATTAGCCCGCATTATTAATCAGGCGAAATCGACACGATTAATTACGAAATAAATCATAATAATACGTTATATACTGATAAGTCAGATGTCATGAAGATTTTTGAATCAATTTTTAATCAGCTATATGGTGAGCAACAAACTCATGGGCATGATGAAGAGAGGAAAGAGTTCTTACAGAAAATTAATTTTCCCAAGATTGACGAGGATTCTCAGGAGAATTGACTGCATTGATTACAGTTGATGAAGTTCTAGAGGCAATTAAGAAACTAAAGCCACATAAAGCCCCAGGACCAGATGGTATGACCTCTGAATTTTATAAATCTTTTAGTGGGATTCTGAGCACCGTACTTTCACAGACCTTTAATTATATCATTTGAATGGCAGCAATGATCTTCATTTTAATGCCTCAAGAACAATTCTGTTATTGAAAGAGAATAGTGATCCCAAAATCCAGACAATTATAGGCCCATATCATTGTTGAATATTGATATGAAAATCATGACATCTATTCTAGCTAGTAGATTAAAAAAAAATAATAAACTTGATAATATCAGAAGAACAGGCGGGGTTTATAGATGGGAGACAGACTACAGACAATACATTAACTCTTCATACTTTAATATCATATGCAAAGTATAAAAATATGAACATATATGCTTTAATAATTGATGCTCAAAAAGCATTCGATAGAGTTAATTTGGCTTATTTATTTGAAACATTATCATATTTCAATATACCTCAGCTTTTTATTTCTATGTTAAGAAATTTATACAAGAATGCATACACTAGTTTATATATAAATCATGAATGTTCCAAAAGGATTCAAATTAAAAATGGAACTCGACAGGGGTGCCCATTGTCTCCCATACTGTTTAATCTGTATTTAGAACCTTTATTTCTTCATATGAAACAAAAAGTTTTTTATAATTCTCCTGTACTTCTTGGGATAAATGTTAGGATGGCTGCTTTTGCAGATGATTTAAATATATACAGTACCACACCGGTGTCAGATACAGAAAAAATACTAACAGCAATACAAACCTTTGAGAAAATTGCTAATTACAAACTAAATTTAAAAAAAACCAAAATATTCCCTCTAAAGACACCTACACCTTTTTCAATGCTACCATTGATAGGACGAATAAGGACAGAAGAAAGAATAAAATATTTGGGGATTGACTTTTCAACTGAAAATAGAGAATTTTTTATCAACAATATTAAGGCAACTGGAGACCGAATAACAATGGATTTGAAAAGATGGAGTAAGTTGAAGCTACCGATGATGGCAAGAGCAGCGATAATAAAAATGAACGTTCTCCCCAGAATGCTATATATTTTTAGAGCAGCACAACTTAAAATCACAAAATCCTTTTTCAAGCAATTTCAGATAGGACTGGGGAAATTTTTGTGGGAACCCAGAAAAACGAGAATATCCTATGAAAAACTGATGGCTCCTAAAATGAGGGGGGGTTGGATTTACCAGATTTTGAGATGTATTATACAGTGATTCAGGCCAATAGGATTTTAAGGGTGTTATACTTGGATAGCGAAAATAGAAAATGGATACCCAAATGGGTACTGCTAAATTATAAACATATAAAAGGGAAGAGAATTAATGTTAAAGCTGTACCATTTTTGAATATAAAAACATTGAGTAAATATGAGTTAATGGAACACATCAAGGTATGGGCAGTGGCAACTCAAACTCTGTTTGCCTCCTTGAACCTTTTAAAATATATGATGATGTTTCAACCGTTTGATGGAAATCCTAATATAACTATTGGTAATCAACTGATAGACTTAAAGAAATATCCATTTATTAAGGAATTAACTGTAAGGGATATATACCCCTTCCTAGGAGTAGCGGTACATGATATCTTAAAAGAGATGAATCTTCCCATCTCTTATTTAATTATAATGAGGCAGTTAAAAGATTTGGCCATAAATTATTTTACCAGTTTTGAAATAAAAAAAGAGGAACTAGTTATTTCAGGTCAGCTGTGGGAAGCCTTGCAACAAGATAGAAAATATATATCCTCAGCGTATAAAATGGCAAAAGAGAGAAAATATAATAATTATATTCTGTTATCCAAATACTGGAGAGAGAAATTGCCATCCCTAGACGACAGTAAAATAGTAGAGGCGTTTAACTTAACATTAAAATCCGTATCACTTCAAAAACTGGTCTTTACTCAATTGATGATATTTAACAATGCATATTATACCCATCTTACACTTCATAAATTTGATTCAAAAAAGTCACCTACATGTCCACAGTGTATAGATCAGACAGCAGACCTGTTACACATGTTCTGGAGTTGCAAGTGCATTTATAAATTATGGAATTCTTTAAAGTTACAACTACAAAAAATGGGTTACCAAAACTCAACACTCTCCTGGGAATTTCTGATTTTACATATTCCACCGGAGAATTTGGACAAAACAAAAAAGATTGTAATTATGAATATTAGTTTACTAATGAAATTATATATAGCCACAAATTGGTTGAACCCAGCACAGGTGTCGTGGCAAAATTTCAGGCTGTTAGCGATTAAGCATATATTAGCACACAAATTGTTAATTAGAAATAATAAGAAAAGTATAAACAGCATAAAAATTTGGGAACAAATTTTTAATATTATTTTGGCGTAGCGGTTCCTATCCACTCTCCGTCAGGACATTCTGTATGTGTACCAACACATTCTTGGATTAGATAGAAAATGTAGAAATAATACAAATTATTGGCTTGAGTTGGTTTATAATTGTCTATTGTAGATGCTTTTATGTTTAATTTTTTGTAATTTTAATTTCCTGTACTTGATTAAAATGATATTTATTCTTAATGTATTATAGGGAAATTCAAAATGGAACTAAAACATTGGAAGCAATATTGTACATAATGTAAATAGTGTGTGAAATGTATAATGGTTTGGCAAAACAATAAAAATGATTATTGAAAAAAAAGATAATGCACTGTGATCTACCTTTCACTGAGAATGTACCATTGCTGACCAAATACAAACATGGTTTCTGGAATGGAGAAAACAATAAGATAGTCACCTGATCTCTTTTTGTTGACATCTTAATCAATATGGGTAAAGAAAACTTGACCAGTACTGCATTTTGAACCTCTCTAATGGATTTGATTTGATGCACCCCAATCTATACTTCAATGACCTCTCAAGCTAAGCTTTTGTGGCAAAGTAACAGGCTGACTTAAAAAGATTTTACAGTGAATGGAAAATTCTAGGTGAAATTAGTGCTCTCTTCCTCAGACAAAACTCTTTTAATTAAAGAGGGTTCGACAAGAGTCAGTCCTCTCATTACTTCTTTTTTTCTGTATCAATCAGCATTCTTCCTAACACTATCCCAGAATATCTTCCATGCAGATTTCATGGTAATGTACAGATCACATTTTGCTCCTGCAGCAATTACAAAACTACTAGAAAAAGATCTTGTCCAACTTTAAACCTGTCTGAATCACAGACATCATTTTCTTAACTACAAAAAATAAAGCAATGTTGCTAAAGACCCAACAAAACCTAGACTGCCATCTATGGTACATGGTCTTGTCCTGTTTCACCTGCTACACCCCCAATAAAAGCTACCCTATTCACCTAAAAGAATGGAATATCATACTGTCAAGAAAACTATTATTTTCAAATATTAAAAAAATGGCTGGAACACATAACTAAACTTTCAATAATCACAATGACAATGGAAAACAATCAACAAATTGCTCTTCTGAGCTTACAAATGCTCTCATATCTAGACCATTGAAGCCAGAGTATCAATTTAAAAAGGTATAACTTGGGCATAACATGAGTACAGACTCTCCTCATTGCTATAACCACTAACAAAATATGTTGATTTGTAGCTCTTATTCTCAATATCAACCAGTACCATATCAAATGGATTCTTAACCAGTAAGAAGCAGTCTTTTGCCTTCCATCCCTACTTTATGGTCTTCTTACATTGCATCCTTTTATATTTTTACAAACTGACTAACTGTAAAACACTCAATAGCCTATGGTCTCTGTCTCTAAATGTCTGATCTTTTTGCATGATTTATGGCATTCTCGACAGCTGTGAGCATAAACTTTCTGTATCAGCCCACAAACTTTGGGAATTACTGCATATCCCTCCAGCAGTAATGAAACATATCTTACATTTCTAAATGAAAAGAATAAACATTTACTACTGCCAAATACAAATGCTTTCAAGATAACATATGTCCATAATTATAAAACTCACCTCACTCTTCAATGCTAACTATCTTTCCTTACCCCTTGAATGTCACAGTTTTAGTGGAAACATTTTTTTCTTCTTCTTTCTTTTTTCTTTTTTCTTTTCTATAGTATTTCGAGTGTACAACCTAACTCAAACCAAATCCAATGGAGGCTAGTACGAAAAAAACTCACTCAGTAAAGATGCACCAGTGGAGGAAATAAAGCTCAGTTCTTTACTGAAACACAGGTTTATTGTTGAAGCCACGACAAGATAACCACAAGGCAAAACTCCAAAACCAGGTCACAAGCACTGTGTGCACTGTGTGCAGATGCTTGTGACCTGGTTTTGGAGTTTTGCCTTGTGGTTGTCCTGTCGTGGCTTCAACAATAAACCTGTGTTTCAGTAAAGAACTGAGCTTTATTTCCTCCACTGGTGCATCTTTACTGACTGTGTACAACCTAACTCTTAAACATGGAATGATTCCCACCTATTCTATAACTTTCTTCAAGCATAAAATCTTGGACATTGAAATCTGCCACTTTTATTTCTCCTGGTATTTACTGGTTGTGCTTCTGTACTGCAAATATTGTATGTTGTTTGTTGTTTTCTAATTTTATTTTACCTGTATTCTGTTATTATGCTGTTTAATGTTTCATGAGTTCATACTCCAAGGCTGAGTCTGAAGAAGGTTCACATGGATTAGTGCTCTAACAAATAAAAGGAAAAAAAGAAAGAAAGAAAGAAAGAAAGAAAGAAAGAAAGAAAGAAAGAAAGAAAGAAAAGAAATACAAGCACTGTAGCACATCTTGCCATTCTGGCATCTGCAACAATGAACCAATTATGAAGTTACTAGTCATGTCAAAGTTAATTAATGAAAATGAAATTTCATAGACAAATGCAGTTTGGCCACCAAATCTATTAGATGTAGATTGCTTCCAATGTGGCTAATAATCCTAGATATGGTCAATAAGCTATCCTCTGACATTTATAACTTGTTTTCAATAGAAATTATGTTTTAAATTAGAAAACATGAGCTGTGCTATGTGTTTGGGTACTGGAACATTCAAGCTTGTCTAGTTATCCTGTGATGATAGATTTGATATGCTAGACTGTATGAAATAGAGAAAGAGAGAGAGAAAAAAACACATCAGTTAAATGTCATGACAGAAACCTCCAAATGAACTAAATGCCAAAAGCTACAGAGACAGCATGGCATCTGAAGTATATTTCAAAGTGCTGAAAGCCCAAAACAACACCTGCAAAGACTTGGACTGAGTCCTCAGATATAAAATATTCCATTGCTTTTGAGCTATGTAGCAATCTTTCCATAAACATTGTGACAACACAATTCCACAAATCATCCAACCATTTACACATTCTTGACTACTCCTTTAAGTGTGCCAGGGTTGGAATATTTATTTAAAAAGAAAGGTCATCCTGAAGGAGCCAAAAATACTGAATATCTGCTATGCCCCTGCCACGTTAGAGAATATAAAGATAGCATATGATCTGCCATTAAATCAGAATATACAGAGCAAATAATGAACAAAACATGGTGGCAGAGTGACACACTGAATAGCATTTTCATCTCACAGCAAAGGGTTCCCTGGTTTGATTCTTGCCTGGGGTCCCTTCTGTGCAGTGTCTGCATATTGATCTTGTGGGCTTGCTTTGGGTGCTCTGGTTTCCTCCCACATTCCAGAGACATGAAGTAGGTGGAATGGACACACTAAACTGGCCATAGGTGTGACTGTGTGTGTGTTTCAGAAAATCTACCATGGCAGAACTAGTACCTGGTGGTATAAACCTTGGCTCTAGATGATTATTGCTGGTGATGTGACACCCCAAATCCATGTACAAAAACATGGAAAATGGGTTGTGGATGGATAGATGGGTACATGGATGGATAATGAACAAAACCAAGCCAAAAGACCAACAGGAGTAAAGGTGTAGCAGTAAAACTCTTTAATGTAAAAAAAAAACAAACAGCTAACACCAACGTCAGAGTGTAAAAGGTTTAATATTACTAAAACTTTCAGGTATCAAGTATTCTTCCTCAGTGCTTAATACACTCCACCATAAAACATACCACTTATATACATACATCAATTAAATGAATATCACAGCCAATAACAATTAATCACAATACGTCTTTAAAGAAACACGTATATCACAAATATAAAATATGGATTTTTTTTTAACTTATTGATCATATAATGGGTGAGTAAATGGGTGTAACTAAGAAATTATTTTTTTTGTGATAGAATAACAGGATCTGACTTGCCTATACATAGTAACGCCTTGTTAAGTTTAATTATGGTGGCTGACCAAAAAAAACAATCAATAGAAAATGGAAATCAAAGTCTAAAGCAACTGTATTTGAAGTAATGAACAATGTAACAGAGATAAAATAACAGGAAGTGGGATCTTTATTAAAGAGAAAGAGAAATTTTACAGAAAAAAATGGAAATTGTGGGAGCAATACATGCACAATAATGTTTTGGAGGAGGAATGAGGTTTAAAAGAAGGCAGGAATTGATCAACTTATGCAATGTTGAATTCTTGATAAATATACAAAAGAATGCATGTGATGTATAACATTTGCAGCTGAGAATATGTAAATATGGTTTGTTGTCTTTTATATCAATATACATTTGCCTATGTCTTAAGTGATAATTCAATAAAGCTGTTAAAAATAATCATAATTCCAGGAATGAAGAAGGGTGAGCTCCACCATAGCAGAATATGTGAGAAACTTAAGAAAGTCAGTTGAAAATCTGATTTTGTGTGTGTGTGTGTGTGTGTGTGTGTGTGTGTGTGTGTGTGTGTGTGTGTGTGTGTGCACGTGCACACAAGAGTGCGTATGTGTGTTTATGTATGCACATATATATTTTTTGTCTATGTGAAGGAGGTCAGTGTATGAAGCACTAAACAGGTACATCAGCAATACACACTGAGGATTACACTAACACAGCAAAAAAATGACAAATAATTAAAGTACAGAAAAGTACAACACTTATACCAATTAACTGACATGAAATCAAAGAGTAAATCCAAATATACTGTTTCAGAACAGATACCAATGCAATCAGTTTATTTCATAAGCTTTTGTTGGTTGAGTATGCATCATTTAGATAGTTAGCAGGAAAGCACATAGGACAACATTTTAAAGACATTTCTTGCTTATTTAAGCTTTTAAGTGTAAGGGGGGTCTTTGCTCCCCATACCTCCTGCAGTTCTATAAAGAGATGGTAAGATAGTAAGGAACCTAAACTAAAGTTTTATTCAAAAAAATAGTCAATTAAATTTCCAATGTGCTGTAACTAGAATATTTTGATTCTTCTTTAGCTTATTGACGTAAGTTTTGCTGTAAAAGGTGTACCATAGACTGGCTTACCACTGCTTGCCGTGCCATTGTTTTTTAGTTTATGACTAGCTGCTACTCTGAAGTATTTTTTGTATACAGTGTATTTAACTACATCGGAGTAAAACTGACGTTGCTTTAATTTTGTTTGGGTATCCATAGAGCAGTTTACTTAACCTTTTCTTTCTGCTTCCTTTAAGCGTACAATCCCACCTGACAGTGCATACCCCCAAGCTTCAGTCTCCTGCTATCTATCTGAGGCCCAGAGATAATCCTGAATTGTGTGAAGTGTCTGATACCTACTTCTGAGATTGGAAAGAGTCTTGTCTTCCCTATGTTATACTGCCTTGAGAAGCAGGAATAGTTATTTGGAAGTATGTACAAAATACTCCTACCGTCTTAAACTGCAATAAACTCCTGTCTTAGTTTGTTTAAGTGAGCGTTCCCTGCAGGACTATCAGCATCCATAGTCTCTTATTATATTACATCCTGCCTGCTAGAGTTAACCCTCCCCATATTGTCTCTTATAGTCACATTCCCTATACCCTCCTTAGCCTCTCTCCTAAAACTCTCCCCCTGCTTGTAAATTATATATTTACTCTTCTCATGTCTGCCATCCCCCAGTCTCTCTAAAACCCCTTTTCCTAGACTCTTCTTTCATTACCTGCAATAACCATTAAAGGGCAGTAGTTCTACCTATTTATCCATCACTTACCTTGCTCCTATATTTCAGCCTTTAAACCTTATTTTGTCTCCCTCATACCTCTGTTACTCCTGAACCTATTTCTTTGCCTCTGAATTAACATTTAGTCAGCTCTCCTTTCACTCTGCTATTTTAGTCTCTCACCTCCTAGATACCTTACTTTGGACTTACCTCCCAAATCACTGATTATTTTCCCTCAAAACATGTCTTCTTGTCTGAACCTGCTCCGTTCGCCCTGCAGGCTCACTCCGCTCCCCTACCCTACTCCCAAATCCCACCCTCAGTGGTCCTACACTTATACTTCCTAAACCACACCCTCTCTCTCATCCAACCAATCAATTGCCCCAACCACATATTCCACTTAGCTACACCCTCCTCCTCTAACTCTCTCTAGTATCTCTACTTAAAGTGCTTTTCCATACCCTATGGCACTACTCCCTCTCCTTAAGTCTCTCCCACTCTCACTAGTTCCTTATTATCTTATCCCAGTCTACCTCCATTGTATTTGTATAGGTATTCATAACAATATGCAAACTACAATGAAAGTTATCCTAACCAACTTAATACTCTTAACCATATGTTTACCTGCCCTCACCTCTGCCTATCTCCTAACCTGTTTTGAAAAGTCTGATCACTTCCACTATAACTACTCTCCAAAACAAATAAATATTCATGATATCTACCACTCCCATATACACATTAACATCATCTCCACTCCTTGCTATCTGCTACGTCAATTCCATTGATGCACACACATTAAGTACAATAACCTCTTAGTAAGAAAATGGAAACATCAACTTAACTATTCATACAACCCATTATTTAAGCTAAAGAACACTACCTTACAGAATGGGGACATCCACCCTAATCGTGGCCCAACCAATGCCTCTACAGTAAATATTCACTGCACCACACCCTCAAACCTTCCAACCCAAACCAAACTCTACAACTCTCTACTAATAGGACATCTCAATATCCGCAGTATCAACAACAAAATTGCCCATCTCCATGCCCTCCTTGATAGTCACTCCGTTGACATCTTCTGCCTTACAGAAACTTGGTTAAAACCTGGAACTAAGGATAACAAAATTATCCCCCCAGGCTATAACATATTGAGACAAGACCACTTAAAACGTAAGGGTGGGTAAGTAGCACTCCTATATAAAAATGGCCTACAGATCTCCTCTATAACTTATAACCCACCTCTGGACAGTAAGGCTGAAATCCTCATCTCCAGACTTCAAATCAACCCTAACAAATCCTTTTATGCCATCTGTATCTACCTACCCCCCCGGTAATAACAACATTATAATAGAAGATATTCTTAGCTGGGTGTCCTCAATTTACCCACAAGAAACAATACTATTAGGTGACTTTAACACTGACTGGAAAACTATCAATACTAATAACCCTTCCTCACACATTAATCTTTATGGCTTTATTCAAACTATCACCTCAACTACCAGAATTAACAAACCAACCAAAAAAGAGAGCACCTTAGACAAATACTTATTAATAAACATCCACATACTTACAATGTAGGAAGTTTACCAGATGATCTAAGTGATCATACTCTAACTTACATTATAAGTGTCAAAGGAAAAATATACTTTAAAAATGATCAAAACATGGCAGGTTCAGGTTAAGGCACTTTAATCTTGCAGCAAGGAGACAAAAACGTGCTATTACAGAGTTTGTCTAACTAGAAACAGGAAGTACTTTAATTTTTATACACTTTCTAATAAGACATTGCCTACCGAGCTGACGTAACAAATCACAAGTCTTTTCATCATCACTTATTAACAATTGGTCTCATGAATTTCTGCTGATTTATCAATTTTTGTGAGAAACTTCCTAAGGAAAACAACGTGGCCTTGGTTACCACCGGTTAGATACATGTTATGTTACCATTCAAGGTACTATGGCTAATTCAAGCACAAAGCTAGCAGTTCATTTCTCTAATAATCCTTTGTCTACATTATCTATAAGCTTCTGCAGCTGCACATGTTCTCATACTTCGAACAGAGCTGATTGTTTAGAATCATTACAGTTACAGGATATAGCATTGTTCATTCATTCACTCCTGACCTAGCAGATAAGCACCTGTTTCTCAAGTACATTTGCAAAAGGCATAAACATGAATATTGCTGTGCTAGCAATTACTAGGTCAGAGGGCATCTTGCAAGTTTCAGAAAGCACACTGCAGTTTCAAAAAGCATCTTTTCAGTCTCATATGAAACTCAATTTATATATAAAACAGTGCATATAAAATAGAATGAAAAACGTGTTAACTCATTTAGCTTCTAATTAGCATTAAGCATACACACATTAATACATATTTTTCTGACATCTCCCCCTGTTAATACTTTTTAATTCTATTTTCAAAACGAATAAACAGTTTGCTTCTTTTCCTAACCTCTTCCAATCAGGATTTGCAGTTAAGAAAGTCATTCAGTTTAAACTTTATGAAAGTGTTTCACATTCTAGCAGCTCTTCAAATTCAGTACTCTGATACATAGTCTCAGAAACTGATATGTCTATAAATTCTTTGATTAATTTCTTCATGCAGGGAATTCCACAACAAATACAAACTCCTATTAGGAGTAATCCCACACCAATGGCAATCAAGATGTTCATTAGGATGGAACCCTACCCCCCAAACAAATTCTGGAAAAAGTCCATCAGAGGGTTTGGGCCTGGTTTGGTCATGGTCGACACGATGAATTACCTCAAGGTGGTCATTAATTTCATGCTGATGATCTGGTTTAAACGCACAGCATTCTTCTTTGATTAAAGCACACGTCCCACCCCTCACCGCTAGGGTGAAGTCAAGAGCCATTCGGTTCTGGAGCACTACAGTTCTCATAGCATTCAGTTCATCAGTTATCAGTTCAAGAGCAGAGAAAGTTGCATTACTCATTACTTCGAGAAGTTTAGACAGTTTTCCCAGCTCCCAAATCGATATAACTGCGCCATATGCAGGCAATATGCCTGCCCACGATATGACAGCATCACTCAAGTCCATGTGCGTAAGTGTGGTGCCCACATTATGATGGTCTTTCCATCCCGCCTCGATCTGTCCCATTGGATTCTCAGGTTTTTTAACAGTCTTCTTGGTCACATCTCGGGTATTTTGAATATTTCCCTGAGGCAAGACTGCAGTGTGTCATATGGCCGGGACCAGGTAACCCAAAAAACAGCTGCCGGACCAAATCTCAGGTAACCATTTATATGCTTTTTTACCACACACAAAATAACAATCCTCCACTTTAGTAGTTACTTTGTTAGGAAATGACTGCCCTGCATGAAACATTTTCCTATCTATAACAGATAACTGTTTAAAAAGTTCAGGATTACGTTGTACTTGATCAAGAGTCTTATGCATGGATTTAAGGAATGAGTTATAATCTGTTCTGCAAGATCCACCCAAATCGTTTGCTTTTGTATAACATTTATACTGTACCATCACATTACACTTACTCCAACCCACTTGTATGGTATCATTTTTATAAAAACATACAATTCCCTTTTGTGTCACAGGCAAATACAGTGCTACCTTATCATATGCTTTAATAGATACTGTGTCAAAAACCAGATTTTCCCAGGTCTCATTGACCCCTAGGGGGAATAGCAGTCATTAATAACCCCCCGTACGCTGTTGGTATGGCTGTGCAGATCCAGCAGTTCGAAACATTAAAAGTCTCAGCATACACATGTGTAATTGCCTGATAAGTGTTAAAGTTTGGGTGCCAGTCTATATTTGGTTCATCACGTTTAATCAGTTCAACTTTTGTGGCAGGAAAAAGGAAAGGCCACAACAAAAAGAACAATGTTATTAGCATAACTATCAGAATAATTATGCAAGTTTTCTGAGGTTGTTCAATGTCTCTATTCACTCTATACCTGGCCATTTTGTTCTCGTTGCACAACAGTAGCAAAGTTTTTGTCCAGTTCAAAGTTCTTAACCAGTTTACAGTGTGTCAGATGAATCCAGGATGCTTGCTCTGCGATCTTGACTGCAGTGGGTGTTGACAGTAGAACCTGGTACAGCCCTTCCCACTTCGAAGAACTCCAGTTCTTCCTCTTCACAATTTTCACCCAGACCCAGGTGCCTGGGGCTACTGCTGCTTCCGATTTTGTTTGCTCTTTATCTGAAGCAGAATTTAACTGCAAATGTTTGTTATTCAAAAATTGCCTCATATACCCTGCAAGTGAACTGTCAGCCTCCTGCTCTGCAGACGAGAGGTTTCCATTGAGGTGTATAATATGCCCTCCCAAACAAAACTTCAAAAAGAGTCAATCCTTTTGCATTTGGAACAGTTCTCATGCTCAACAGCGCCAGAGATAAACAGTGCACCCAGTTCTTTTATGTCTCACTAATCAATTTTCTAAGCTTACTCTTCAACACCCCATTATGCCTCTCTACTAATCCTGCAGATTGGGGGTGGTATGCACAGTGGTTTTTCAACGATATCCCAAAATAGCGACTAAGTTGTTGTATTGTTTGGTTTACAAAATGTATACCATTGTCACTATAAATCTTTTCTGGTATGCCAAATCTTGGTATAATTTCTTTAACAAGGACCTTTGCAACAGTAGCTGCTTCTGGATTTTTAGTTGGAAAAGCTTCCACCCATTTGGAAAACATATCTATAATGACAAGGCAGTACTTCTTATTTTCGCATTTGTTCAGTTCTATAAAATCCATACAAATAGTATGAAATGGATACGGTGGTGTAGGGAAACTCCCTTGCTTAGGTTTCAATGCCCCTTGTGCATGATGCTTGTTACAAACATGGCATGCTGCACAAAACTTTTTTGTGTAATTAGTAAATCCATACGTTGTAAACACTCGATTCACTAACTGTACCATCCCCCCTGTTGAGACATGGCTCTGCCCATGGCTCAACAAAGCTGTATATCTAAACAAGTTAGATGGTAAGATTGTTTTTTTCTCTTTGGAGATGTACAGTCCCTTCTCAAGGATTGCTCCTCGTTTTATCCATTTTTGTTTCTCTACATTTGTAGTAAGTGTCTGCATTGTTTTTAACATTTCTAAATCTAAAATATCAGAAGGTTTTAATGCCTCACTCAAAAGAAAAACTTCTGAAGCTGAAGCTGCCTGCTTTGCAGCTGTATCAGCTCTCACATTACTTTTTGAAATTCTATCCTGTTGCTTGGTATGAGCTATGCATTTGCAAATAACTACTTTCTGAGGTAACTGAATAGAGTCTAACAAATCTAAAATAAATTGTGCATGATTAATAGGTTTATCAGTAGAAGTTATCATTCCTCTATTTTTCCACTGCTGCTCAAAAAACATGTACAGTAGAAAAAGAATACTGACTGTCAGTAAAAATATTTACTTTCTTACCTTTTGCTAAGGTACATGCCCTCGTCAAGGCAATCAACTCTGCTGCTTGTGCAGATAAGTTGTGTGGTAAAGATTTTGCTTCTAAGATCTTGGTATCAGAAAGGACTGCATATCCCACTAGGTTCTGTCCTGTAGGACCCCTCCTGCATGAGCCGTCCACATAGTATGTCACCTCGGCATCATCCAAGGGAACATCCATAAGGTCTTTTCTAGGTAGTGTCTTTTGCTCAATCTCCTGCAGGCAGCAGTGTGGTTTGCCATCTGCAGGGGTTGGGAGCAAGGTTGACGGATTCAGAGTGTACATCATTCAATTGTCATATGAGGTTGGCTCAACAGTATAGTCATACAGGAAAGATGTCTAGCAGGAAAAAGATATGCTACTTTTTCTTGCAGTAAAATAATTGCGACTGCATGAGGCACTCTCAATGTGAGAGGGTGAAATAACACTACTGAGACTGAAGCCTGCACTGCCATCACAGCTGCAACTACTGCTTGTACACAGTGGGGCAAGGATCGCGCCACTGGGTCTAACTGTGATGAATAGTAAGCTATGGGGCGTTGTTTGTCCCCATGCTGTTGTGTTAACACTGATGTCATATAACCTTGCTTAAAGTCTACAGTTTGAAAAAATCGCTTATGATAGTTTGGTAATCCTAAAACTAAGGAAGATGCTATCAATTGTTTCAGTTTGCAGAAAGTTGCTTCTGCTTCTGGTGTCCACTGTAATAAATCCTGTGCTGCCATCGGCTTTTTGAATAGCAAATTAGTCAGCGGATCAGATTCCACAGCATAACTTGGTATCCGACTCCGACAAAAGTTGGTAGTTCCCAGGAAGGACATCATTTCCTTCTTGGTAGTTGGTCTAGGTGCTTGTAATATTGCTGTTTTCCTGTCTTCATCTAATATTCTGCCCTCTTTGGATATTACATATCCCAGGTATTTAACCTGTTTTCTCCAAAGTTGCAGTTTGTTCTTGTTTACCTTGTGTACTTGAGTAGCTAAAAATTCTAATAATGCTATGGTATCTTCTCTGCATTTTTGCTGGGTGGGGGCTGCCAGCAGAATGCATTCTACATAAAGTAAAATCTGACTACCTTTTGGTGGGATAAATCCCGCCAGGTTATTTGCCATTTCTTGTGCAAATATCGTTGGGCTTTCCCAATATCCCTGTGGTAATCTTGTGTATGTATACCGTTTCCCCTAAAATGTAAATGCAAACCAATGTTGGCTGTCTGGGTGTATCGGTATAGAGAAAAATGCATTGCTAATATCTACCACAGAAAAATACTTCTGCTGAGGTTTCAAATCATTCAATATGGTGTGTGGATCTGGCACCGTTGGTGCCCTGGGTATAACTGCATCATTTACAGCCTGTAAGTCTTGGACCATACACCACTCCCCGTTTGCTTTCCTAACAGGAAATAAGGGTGTATTACATGGTGAATCGGGAGATTCTATTAAGACTCCTTCCTTAAGTAAGGCTGCTATTATAGGTTTGATCCCTATTTCTGCATCCTTTCTCAAGGGATACTGTCTTTTCTGAGGTCTAAATGCTGATTTTGGCTTAATAGTAACTGGTCCTGCTGTACGAATAAGTCCTACATCTGATTTCCCTGTTGACCAGAGGGTCTCTGGTATATCCCGTAAGGCTTTTTCCTCTTCCTCTAATAAGAGTAATACTCAGCTATCCTCACTTGCCTGTGAGTGTACTGCTGGGTGTGTCTGTGTTATCCAATTCAATTTTTGCTTCTGTACTCCTTGTTCAGAGAGTTCTAACTCTGTTTGTTTTTCCCACCTTGTGACTTTTTCTCCTAGGTCTGCCCACTTCAAATTTCTATTTTTAGTCAAACTCACATGTGGCAATCAATTAGATTTGTAAAGTGCTAAAAATTCCTGGGGCAATGAACAGCTTATTACACTGTTTCCTTCTGTGTCCCAGTACAAATTTCATAATACTAGCCTATTAGCATGGTTTTTAAACAACTCTTGCTCATATTCTTTATCGGGTACTGGTCTATTACAGTAATATAGAGTAGAATGCAACAAATGCTGTTTTTCAGTGTCAAGGGAGGGGGATTTACTGATGGCTATGTTCATCAGTTCTTCAGTTACTGCCCCTGGACCAGTCGTAACTAAGTCCTGGCTGTACCAATAATATGTTTCACACTCCGGTCGCACTACAAAAGTATCCATTTGTCGCTGTGCTTCCATACCCTGCATGGTTGGAACTACGGCAATGCTGAATATCTGCATCAAGTCCCTGCCCAAGAGATTTACTGGGCATTTTGCAGAAACAACAATTTTGCTTTTCTGGGTCATTCCTGAAAGGAGGTCAGTTATTGATATGTCATGGGAGAGTGGCTCCCGATACAGCTGTCCATTAGCTGCTTTCACTAATATGTAATCTGGTGATTCTGAATCTTTTGGGAGTTTGGAAGGATGTATCAGGGTCCGTGAAGCCCCTGAGTCACACAAAAATTTTACTTCCCTCCCCTCTACCAGAAGCGTAACTTCCGGTTTTGTGTCTGCTAAGTAGAGCGCTAGGCTCAATAATGCTAAGTCCAAAATTTAATTTTCTTCATCGTCTATGAATTCATGTGCATCCTCTATCCCTTCTGTCACATCCTCTACTCTTGCTACCACATTTGCATTTGTCTTTTCCTGTCTATTCTTATCCAGTGATTCCTGACTATCATATAGTCATTCTTCACCCTCCTTATCTTCTGTAGTTACCTTCTTATTTAGCCTGCAATCCCTTGCCAAATGTCCCTTTTTCCCGCATTTAAAACTTTCACCCCTTTTCTTTCTTTCTTCAAAATCTTCTGATCATTTATCAGATTGTTTGTTTCCCTGGGCATTTTTCTTACCCTTCTTCCCGGTTTGTACTACAAAGACTTCTGAACCATCTTCCACTGCGAATACTTGAGCTTTCTTTTTCTTTTTGCTATTAAAATTACTTTCGGCATGTCTTGCGTATTCAAGTAATGACTGTAATCTACTTGTACAATGATCTACCATGTGCTTTGTAATGAAGCTGCTAATGGGAGTAATACTACCTTTTAAGAATGCATTCTTTAGCTGTTGCTCATATGGGGAATCATGCGTTTGATCTTCAGGTACTTGCATTCCACAATGGTTATTAAAACATTCTAATAGTCTAGCATAATATCTATTAACAGTTTCACCTTCTTGCTGTATGCACTGATTAATGCAAGTCCAATCAGCCCTAGGCTTCCATTTTTCAGAGATTCAGTCTGTCAGACCTTTCACTCTGTTGTCCAGTTCTGCATTGCTATGTGGAAGTGGTTTGAGCTCTGCGTCATGGGGATTCCAGTTGCCACTGATCATGTGCCAATCTGGACCTACAATTTGCCTAACTACTTTTTCTACTTCTTCTCCATTCAAATGGTAACTTAACCTCATGCCCTGTAAGTCTTCTAAAAATTTTCTAAAATTAACTTTCGGATGGGGAATTCCCTCTGTGGCTTTCTGGATATCTTCCGGTGTCCACGGTCTATAGACTAGAAGAGTCGAATCCTGTCCTGCCTGTCCTGCCTGCGGATTTGGTACTTCTATGAGTGGACATATTTCTTCCTCACTCATAGCCTGTGAATTTCTATTCATTTCATATAATTCAATCGCCCCTCTCAAGTTACGTGTTCGAGACCTAGTCTCGATAGGATCTCTGACAGACAGTTTTGATTTTGCAGGAACAGCTGGGTATAGCGGAGGTGGATCAGCTTGTCCACTCGCTCCATATTTTGGTAAGGGAAGCAGAGGGGGTGGAGGAGGGGCTGTTGCTATTACCAAGTTATTATCTTCTTTGTCTAAGAACATTGCTTTTGAATTCTTAATCTTTTGTTCCCTGCAATTTGCTTCCTCAAGCCACCTATGTGCCTGAGGGACTCCTAATTGCCGTTGCTTTTTTAGCTGACCTTTCGCGTCTGTTTTAAGTTGTCTGACGAGTTTAATAAGTGAAGATTTATCTAAATTACCATCAAATTTGTATTTATCAACCCATTTCGTATAGTACTTAACATTATCAGCATGCTGTAATTGCATATATTTCTCGTCTTCGGTTAGGGGCGGGTCTAGGGAACTTTTCGTGCACCGATTTCCCATGTTGCCTTAGCTAAGCTGTAAATTGTTACGTAACCCTTCTTATCACGTGGTACCATGATTTTACACCTTTTCACAGTTTATCTAGAATAACTGTCTACCTATTCTGTTTCCCTGATGTATGACAAGACAGTAATCTTTTTGTCCGTGATCTGCGCATGCAAATCTCCCTGATAAAAAGTTCTGTAACTAGTCCCTGACCTAAAACAGAAAAAAGGTAAATTCCTCCTTACCTGACCCTCCGTGAGTTGATCCACTGGATCATTGACTCGTCCTCCAATCCCAAATCAGAAACAGTGGCTGGCCTCTTTCGAACGACAATTCAGTCGGAGGTCTTTCAAAACAGAAGAGCCGATTTGGCCGCTTCTCCGTATGGATACATGCCACCGGGCCCAATTCTGACCTAGGCCTAGAGTGAGAGGTACTTTCCGGTCCGAAGGAACAAACTGTCAAAGGAAAAATATACTTTAAAAATCATCAAAACACGGCAAGTTCAGGTTAAGGCACTTTAATCTTGCAGCAAGGAGACAAAAACGTGCTATTACAGAGTTTGTCTAACTAGAAACAGGAAGTACTTTCATTTTTATACACTTTCTAATAAGACATTGCCTACCAAGCTGATGTAACAAATCACAAGTCTTTTCATCATCACTTATTAACAACTGGTCTCATGAATTTCTGCTGATTTATCAATTTTTGTGAGAAACTTCCTAAGGAAAACAACGTGGCCTTGGTTACCACCGGTTAGATACATGTTATGTTACCATTCAAGGTACTATGGCTAATTCAAGCACAAAGCTAGCAGTTCATTTCTCTAATAATCCTTTGTCTACATTATCTCTAAGCTTCTGCAGCTGCACATGTTCTCATACTTCGAACAGAGCTGATTGTTTAGAATCATTACATTTACAGGATATAGCATTGTTCATTCATTCACTCCTGACCTAGCAGGTAAGCACCTGTTTCTCAAGTACATTTGCAAAAGGCATAAACATGAATATTGCTGTGCTAGCAATTACTAGGTCAGAGGGCATCTTACAAGTTTCAGAAAGCACACTGCAGTTTCAAAAAGCATCTTTTCAGTCTCATATGAAACTCAATTTATATATAAAACAGTGCATATAAAATAGAATGAAAAACGTGTTAACTCATTTAGCTTCTAATTAGCATTAAGCATACACACATTAATACATATTTTTCTGACAATAAGACAAAAGAATGGCATTTCTAACACCCCTACTTATAGGATCTCACAAACCAAGAAACACTTTAACCCTCTACTATTCCAAAATGAACTCAATGCCTGTGACTGGAAACTTGTAAAAATACTCCCACTAGACGAGGCTGTTAAATATTTTAACTCTAAATTTCTAGCAATCCTTGATGAACACGCACCTAAACGATCTATTAGAATAAAATCCAAACCAGCCCCCTGGCTTTCAAAGGAAACCAGACAGAAAATTCTACTTAGAAACAAAGCATGGGCTAAGTGGAGAGCTAACAGAACTTCCCCTGAACAACAAACTTTCAGACAGCTAAGAAATATAACAAAAAAAGCTATACTCACTAACAAAAAGAACTACTATTGTAAACTACAGCAAACACACCAAAAGAATCCACAGAAATTTTGGACTAGCTTAAATAGACTCCTTCACCCTGGCCACTCTAGCACACCATCCCCTCAAGATGCTGATCATAATACCCCACATCAAATGGCCAACAACTTCAATACCTACTTCACAGAGAACATACAATCTCTAGCCAGTCAGCTTTCCACTGACAACACAAGGCTCCCAACCTCTTTACCTGGATCTTTACCAACATTCCAATGTCAACCTATCTCAACCACTCATCTACAAAATCTTACTAAAACTTAAACCTTGTACTCCTTCAGCCGACCAGTTACCTTCTGAATATTTGCAAAAAGCAGCCAACGTCATTGCCTTCCCCATATCCATCCTAATTAACAGAACCATGACATCTGGAAAATCTCCCACATCATCCCCCTACATAAAGGTGGTAAATCTAATGATTACTCTAACTACATGCCAATAGCTCTACTATCACCTTTAGCAAAAGTCATGGAAAAATGCATTCACCACCAGCTATTAGACTACTTAACTAAACACAACATACTGGCTTACTGCCAGCATGGCTTTAGGCCATTTTATAGTACTACCACCACTCTCCTATCTTTCACCGACTCCATTAATAAGAACCGTAATAACAACATCCTCTCTTCTGCTCTCTTCATCGACCTTTCAAAGGCTTTTGATATGGTAAACCACCCCCTGCTTATAAATACTTTTGAATCTCTTTCTCTGGATACCCTAGCTACATGATGGTTTAAGTCCTACCTCAACAATAGGCAACAGGCAGTTCTCTGGGAAAATAAACTATCATCCCACCTGCCAGTCACCCTTGGAGTCCCTCAGGGCTCCATTTTAGGACCTCTTCTTTTTTCATTATTCATCAATGACCTTCATGTAGCAATCCCTGAAGCCACCTGTATTCAATATGCCGATGATACCACGCTTATATGTTCTGCCAACTCCATTTCTGAACTACATTCACTAACTCAAAAATTATTCAACTCAGTAGAAGTTTGGTTCTTGAAATGCTGCCTCCTTTTGAACACCACAAACACTAAGCTCCTACTCTTTACACCTACCAGTAGGTCCTCTTCTATAGACTTCTCTGTCAAATCCAACAATGGCACCCTTTTCTTCCCTGACTCTACCACCAAACTATTAGGAGTCATAATTGACAACAACCTTAACTTCGATAGCCATATAAATAATACCATACAAACAGTAAACAGAAAAATGGGCTCCTTATATAGAATCAAACCCTTCTTAACTCCAACAGCTAGAACCACTATTGCCCACACTCATTTAATCTCAACTCTTCTTTATACCTCACCTATTTACACTAATCTAAAAAAAATAATCTTCTCAAACTAGCAAGCTCCTACAACAATATTGCCAGATTTGCCACTGGTAATGCATTTCAAACTCACCACTGTCTGAATCTAAAGCAGCTAGACTGGCTTGAACTTCCTAACATTCTGATTTTTTCCCAACTTACCATTGCCCATAAGATCTTTTACTAACCAAATATTACTCCTATACTTGCTAACCTCATTACCCCTTATAATAATCATAATTCCCTACACTCTTCTAGCAAACTACTTGCTAGCATAAGTAAGTCCAATAACTTGGCAGGTGACACCCTTTTCTCCAATACTGCTGGTAAAAACTGGAACCTTCTACCTATAGATCTAACTCTACTACCTTTACTGTCACTCTTTAAGCAAAAACTCAAAAGACACCTAAAAACTCATTGGTTATGTCCCTGCAGTAACCCTGACTAATCTTCAACCATTCCCTACTTCTATCTTCACACTGCCTCTGGATACACAATCGTACTCTGCGTACCCCTCGGTAGGCAGAAACTGTTACTAGTAGGATTAATATAACTTCCAGTATTTATTTAAACTATCACTGAACTTTAAAGTACCTCATATATCATGTTGTAAGATGACTTATATAATTCTTTATTCTCATCCTTCTAAGTATTGTACTTCTTCTAGACTCCTTTTTTGTATTCTAATTTCCTCCTACTTTATTTGTTATACATCTGTATATGATATTTTGTGCTATGTTTGGAGCTTTTCTACCTGGGCCTCTATTGAAAATGGAATATATCCAATTAGACTAGCCCAGTCAATAAATGTAAAATAAATAAATAAATATGTAGTTAACGAAATAATAACAGTTAGAGAATGGGCAAACTGTACATCAACACCCTGATTGGAGAACGAACGTTCTCCAGCAGGGTATTAATGTACAAGTAATGCCTACTGACAAACGAGTCTGCTGATTCACGGCAGCATATCAGGCTGCTGTGGAGCTCAGACTGCAAAAAAAAAAAAAAATTAACGGCTGCCATTTTTTTACGCTTGCTAAGCAGTAGTTCTATTGTTTAGTTAGCATAAAATGTAAAACAAAAAAAGATAGACATTTTGTGTGTGTGTGTGTGTGTGTGTGTGTGTGTGTGTGTGTGTGTGTGTGTGTGTGTGTGTGTGTGTGTGTGTGTGCGTGCATGTGTGTGTGTGTGTGTCTGTGTGTGTGTGTGTGTGTGTGTGTGTGTGTGTGTGTGTGTGTGTGTGTGTGTGTGTGTGTGTGTGTGTGTGTGGATGTATGTGTGTGAAAGCAGAAGAGACTGTGTATGTGTGTATGAGAGACAGAGAATGGGCTCTGTGTAAAATTGTTGTTTCACTTACTTATTTTTTTTAAGCACTATATTATTTTTATATATGTTTGATATAAAATGCTGTCTTCAACACCATTAACATATACTACAGCAAATCTGAAACATTAGGCTGAGGAACTATTTTACATTAAAAATATTTAAAAAATAATATAGTACATAAAAAAGATAAATAAGCAAGTAAAACACAACAATTCTACAGAGAACTCATTCTCTAAGCACTATAATGCCCTCCAGTGTGTGTGTTAATATGTAACTAACACCCTCCCAGTGGTGAAGAGGCACGATGCCACCCCTGGGTGGGCATTAATTACACATTAACACACACCCTGTCAGACATTATTGCTTGCCTGGATAAGACATATTTTGGCAGGGAGAATGCAACCCTGAATGTGTGGTTCTGCCCCCATACCCTTTACCTCTAAGTATATTTCTCCAAGATCATACCACCTTATGAAAAAAGTGCATTTGCCATTTCTCTGAATTTCTGTGACCTTTAAAGTGGATATTTAGAGGATGGTAGTGTGATGACAAAGCCCCAACATTAGGGTGGGATCAAGGGGAAAAGCTTCCCAGCAAAAATAATTTCATATCTCTCTATACCCTTAATTGTCATGTGAAAATTGGTGGTTGACATGTTCAGATAAGTTTTGAATTTGATAATATAAAGTAGATAGAATATTTCCTGTATACCAACATAACAGTAATGCACAGCAGCTCATACAATCTTCTGCTCAGTAGCACACACACAGTAATCAGTTCTGTCTAGGTATGTTTTTACTGTAACAGATATTGTAACAAAAAATCAGGTGGAGGTGTTGTGATAGGGATTAAAGATCATGAGTTTTGTGATTAATACATATTTGGAGATAACACCAGTACTGCTGATTGTGTAACTGTGGCAATAAAACAAACACATGCTCCTGAGACCTCAACCTCATTACCACAATCAACAGAGCATGCTGGAGGGACAGGTTCATAACCCAGAGACTGCCCATGCTATGGAATAGACTTCCCATACATGTCAAGCAGAGCAGCTCACTGGTCCTCTTCAAGAGAAATCATGATGAGTGGATGGGAAATAAAAAGTTCACCCCGGGGATCACTCCAGTGGCTTTACTCGTTAGAGGCACTGGGAACTAACATTGCGCAGCATGAAGCCAGGGCAATTCTATGGGCTAGGCTTGTAAAGGCTCCAGGGCCATTAGCCTAGTGCACACCTATGAACCTATGAACCTATACCTGAAACAGATTTACAATTGTTGGAGAGTATAGATAACTAACATTAAGTGCTGATGTCCTAGAGGAATTAATGCATTTCATACATGAGACACAGAAGGGGAAAATAATAGTATTTGAGGAGTTGAATTTTCCAGAAAAAGACTGGAATAATATTGATTTTACATTATAAATAAGGAAGTGCTTCATATGAAGCAATCATTTTCTCCCCGGGCCTCTGCTGAAAATGGGCTACTACCCAGTCAGACCTAAATAAATAATAAATATTGACATATAAATCATTAAAATAAACAGGTTACCCTTTTTGTTTTGCATGTATAATGACCTGTATTAAATTATCAATAGTTCAATACACTGAAAAATCAAAAAGCAGTCCACTGAATTGATTGCCTTCTCTTTAACACACCAAATTGACAAAATTACTAAAACTTATTTTTTGCAAAGCACAAGCCCCAAGCAGCCCCACCCCCACACACATATGCAGAAGTGCATGTGAGCAGCAATTCCTTTACACTGCTTTAGAGCAGCAGTCTGTACTTCACTGATTTTCTAGTTTTCATTCTTGATGTAATTTTATCCAATGATATAAAGTACAAATTTAATTTGATAAGGTGCACATTGACAAACAGAATATGTGTGTGTGTATGTGTGTGTGTGTGTGTGTGTGTGTGTGTGTGTGTGTGTGTGTGTGTGTACTATTTCATACATGAAATGAAGTCCATGTGGTTGCAGGTCTTCAATCCTAACTTCATAATTTGCAACTCATTTTTGTAATCATGAAATGCATTTATTAGAAAACAAATCATGTCAGTAACAGTTAATATGCCAGTAATCACATACTATGTACCCTCAACTTCTCCTCTGATACTGTTGCATGGTTCTCCAGCTACCTGACTGATAGATCTCAATCAGTGAGATGGCACTCTGCACTCTTTCCTCCTCTCCCTGTAAAAATGGGTGTACCTCAAGGGTCTATCCTAGGGCTTTTACTTTTTAATATCTTTACTAATCAGCTCTATACCTCATGTCCTCAGTCATCTTTAATGCAATATGGAGATGATTCTACAGTCATCACCACAACCAACTCTCCCTCTAAGCTCTTCTCAGCTACTCAGGCATCTTTTAACTTAGTTGAAACATGGCTCTCCAACAACC
Organism: Protopterus annectens; assembly: GCF_019279795.1. Classification (NCBI taxonomy): domain Eukaryota; kingdom Metazoa; phylum Chordata; order Ceratodontiformes; family Protopteridae; genus Protopterus; species Protopterus annectens. Next base: position 1,640,817,008 of record NC_056739.1, on the reverse strand, counting down.
AGCTCATCCTTAACCCTAAAAAAACAAAGCTGTTACTCTTCCTACCTAAAAAGTTCAACAATATTAAATCCTCCTTCTCCATACAATCCCTGAATAACACTCCCATTCAGGTAGAATCTAGCACTAAGCTTTTAGGCGTAACCATCGACGATCAATTTAGATTTGACTTGCATGTTAATAACTGTATCGAAAAGACTCATTCAAAACTAGGGCTCCTTTACCGTAACAAGACATTCCTTATCCCTGAAGCCAAGATTACTCTCTCTCTTACCTACCTTCTACCCAGTCTAAAGTACAATTCTCAAATTCCCACAAATCTTAACTCAACACTCCTGAGCAAACTCAAATCTACCTAAACAAGGTAGCTAAATTTGCTGCCCAACAAACCTACAAATCCCATCACTGTCTCTCTCTAAAACACCTAAACTGGCTTGAATTACCCCACCAGCTTCTTCTGTCTCAGCACCAGATCATCCATGCTATCCTATACCAGGTTTCCTACTGCCCCGCACTATCCCCTCTCATCTCCCATTATTTTCCCTCCAGACCTCTCCGAAGTTCTAACCAAGACCTACTACAAATCTACAAACCCAAGTCTAAATTTGGATGCAACATGTACAGCTATCACCCTACTATTGCTTGGAAAAGGCTCCCACTAAAAATGAGGTCCCTTACACATCCTAAACAATTTAAGACAGCCACCAAAGAGCACTTTAAAAGTCACTGATCCTGCCACTGCACTCTCCCTCCTTAAACATTCCCTACTTCCATACCTTAATCTACGTTCTGCCCTTAACTCACTCTTCTCACTAGCTCTCCCTAATCTTCCTTGACTACTCTTTCTACTGTCTTCTAAAAATCTATTAAGCAAATCACCTCAGAGAAACATTTTATTGTAATTGTCTTCATGCAACTACATTATGATAAAACTGGGTTTTTGTAACCACTTACCCCAAAAATTATATTCATCTTAATGACATATTTCGTTTTATACATCTTGAAATAGTTTTGCTATACTCCTGATTATTGACACTGTATAACATTGTTTTCCTACTTAACACTTTGTAATAATCATGTAACATTGCTGTTTAATGCTAATTTATAATGAAAATTGCTTAAAATGTTGGAGCTTTTCTCCCCGAGCCTATGCTGAAAAAGGGCTTTTTAGCTCAGTTGGACAATCCCAGTCAATAAATGTAAAATAAATAAATAAAATAACTTCACATTTTGAAAGCGTAGCTGAATTCAACGATAGTCACGCACAGCTCATATGATTAACAAGATAGCTGCCAGAAACACAGCTAACAATACTCACATTTGATACTTACCCATCATTTCAAATAAAAAAAAATCAACTGATAGACTTGTCAATGCAAAATAGAAAAATTACTCAGCATTTGTGCCATACCTTCATGTCAAGATGGGTACTGGAGCACGATCGAAGTCTACAACTAAGCTTATGAAGTTGTTTAGACTCATCAGAGGAAGAAACTTTCCAGTTACTAAAGATAGTTGACATTATCATTGCAGTTACACTTCTAATCCACTAATAAATGATATTTTAGCCCCACCAGTTTCTAGAATTTATTCCTAATCACCAAAATGTATCATTGTGTATAGAGGGAAGATTGGTAAATGTAGCATAACACTTGTAGTCAATACAATGTAACCAGTTAATTCTCAAACAAACTGATATGGTATGTGAGAGATGTATTTACACAATGTTGCCGGAGGCAAAAATCTCACATAACAGTATTCCTAATGTCAATAAGGTTGTCAATAGTACACACGCTGCACCCATCACACACAATTCAAAGCAGACATATAGACCCACATATGCTGAGGCACTTATATGTAATCTTCCTAAACTCCAAAAACCTCCTAGATGAAGTGCACATAACAAATACTGTCAGCAGCCCTAAATGCACTTTATCAAAACAACACCCACATCAACACATACAGACACATCTCATGGAGCCTCTACTTCTAAGGCCATAAGGCAAGCCTTCCCATAATCTAACATTTTGGCCATTGAAGACCTCATCATATGGCATACTAATGTCCCTCTCACCAGATGTGTAAGGAGAAAGTCATAGTCATTTGCTTATCAGGGGTAGGATCCACCACATTACACAGCCACTCAGGTCATTGGACCACAAGTACCAGTATGACTCAGTCATAGTCCATGTGGGTGTAAATTACCTGAGGTGTACATCTCTCAACTATATGAAGAGAGACATCATGGAACTCTTGGAATATGTATTCCAGTCTGGTATAAGCCTAGCACTGAGGAGCATTTTATCTTCTCCAAGGATGATGCCACACTATGAATAAAAGATGATCGACTTTAATAATTGGTTTAGTTTTGGATGTCATTCTAAGGGGGTGCAATACTTGTTAGCATGGAAGGAAATGGTCAACAGATCATGCTGCTTTACCATGGATGGTCTGCATCTCTCCACTCTAGGCTTTCGAATATTAGCTAAAACATTGTCTTTCCTCATAGTGCGTTTTTTAGGCAATGCCAAACTGAAAGTATTTTTGACATAGTAAATCAAAACTAAGAAAATCTAAAGGTATTCCTGCTCAGTGCTAGGACTCTAAACAAAAAACTTCACTCCTTAGAAACTCTCTTTACCCTAGAGAGTGCTGACATATATGCAGTCACTGACATGTGGTTTAAAGCCATGGGAAGTATTCCAGCAGTGCAAGGTTATAATTCCTTTCACACTATTAGACCAGCTACTACACAGACAAGGATTAAAGGTAAAGATGTCTTTTATTTAATTAAAAATAAATATAGCTCAGGGTCAGTCAAACAGGACAATGTACTTGAGCTACTCCATGTTCTAATCACCATAAGCAAAATCCAATACCACTTCCTTGCAAGCTATAAGCCCCTCTCTGGGACCCAGGAAACCCATATCATGTATTTAAACTTATTGGCAACATTCACCATCCAACCCATTACCATATTCATGGGTGACTTTAATTACCCTGCTATTAACTGAGAATCCTATATGGCATCAAACTTATGGGCACAGAGATACCTGGATTTTGTAAACATAAACTCCCTGGATCAGATTGTCAATACACCAACCAGCGGTGCAACCATACTTGATTTGGTTCTCACCAATATAGGAGAATGCAGCACATCCCCTGTGTAATGTATTCTTGGTAAGATCAGACCACAAAATGGTCTCTTTTGAAGTAAAAATAAAACCTGGACTCCCAACTAACACCAGAATATTCAAGACCTACTCTATGGCTAACTTCCTGTTATTAAGTGGTAAGCTGGCAAAATTTCAAGCCCCCATAAATCCAGAGAACACTGCTGCCTTTGCAGAACTGTTCACAAAAACCCTTTACAAGTATGCTAATAGCTGCATAAATGCAGCTGTACCCACCAGGAAGAAGCCTAGAAATAACTCAAAAAACAAGCCATCCTGGCGGAATCACAAAATCATTAGGCTGTATAACAAAAGAAAGAAAATCATGCTAAAAATTATGAGGTGCAGCACCCAGCAGGATAAAAGCACTCTCATCATACTAAACAAGTAATTCAGAGAGCAAATGAAGTCAACCTAAGCCAAATTTGTGGCAAGTTCCATCTCCAGGCCAAGGACAATCACAAGTCATTCTTTAGCTACGTCTGTACCTTCAAATACAATACACAATTGTGTGCAGTGCTCATTGTAAATAGAGCCATGAATACCAAATGAGAACCTATAGGAAGCCTAATGGCCAACAAATTCAGCTTCAACTTTATCCTGTCTTCCCTCAATCTTCCCTCAGGAAATACTATCAAATATAACTTCCCCTGCTATCACTAGAGAATGGGTCCTTAGTGCTCTCTTTATAGCCAAGAACACTGCATGAATGCACCCAAACAATATCCCAGGATGCCTTCTAAATATTATGAAACATGACCTGTCAGGCTGTCTGGAATTTCTATTTAACTGTAGCCTTAAAACAGGCTTCATGCCTCATGAATGGAAAACAGCAACAGTCATCCCTCTCCGCAAATGTGGGCCATCCACAGACCCTGGAAACTACAGACCCATAAGTCTCATTACTCTTATATGCAAAGCCATGGAAAGAATTATCATGGAAATGATCAACAATGATATAGTAAACCTGCAAACATTATACATCACTTTTAATATATCTAGCCATTGTCAGTCAACCATAACATAGCTCATTCAAATCCTGCCTTTTTTTAAACCTCGTTCTTCCTCTGCATGTAGTGATCCCACGTTTCTGACTTTTCCTATGTAATTTGCTCCTACCCTTTTTTAAAGATCTAGTTGTTTTATCTCTGTTACTATCTTTTTCTACTTGTAGTAAAGTTGGTTTAGACTTTGATTTCCCTTTTCTAATAATTGCTTTTTGGCAGCCATCATAATTAGATTCAGCAAGGCCTTACTATATTTAATAAAGATGTTTCTTGTTTAAAAAAAATAATGATATAGTAAACCGATAGACACTGGTCCCAACACAGTATGGTTTAATCAAGGGCAGATCATGCCTGGTCAACTTGGTGGATTTCTTTGAGAAGGTCACCAAAATAATGGGTGATGGCAAAAATTTTCACACTGCTTACCTTGACCCGGCCAGGGCATTTGATACAATACTCCACTTAGGCAAACTCAAAAGGTGAGATACAAATCCATATGTTACCTGGTAGATAGTCAACTGGCACACAAACAGAATCCAGGAAATTAGAATTGGGGAGTCCACCTCTACAAAGAGGCCAGTCATAAGTGAAGTCCCTCAGGGATCAATCCTTGGACAGCTTATTTTTGTCATTTACTTTTCTGAAGTTAAGGTCAATGTCAATGGTCTCTGGCTGACTAAATATGCAGATGATTGCAAATTAGGAGCTGTCATTGAATCCTACATCAACAGAAATGTTCTCCAGGAAGGGGTGATACAGACAAACAACTGGTGTCGGAGCCATGAACTAAAATTAAATGCCAAGAAATGCATAATAGTATCTTCAAGAAGTCATCCACCACTGGTAACTATCATATTAACAACACACTCTATAGAGCTGACCCAGAAGACAGGGGAGAAAAGACTAGTTTATTTTGTTTCTACATATAGTGTTTTCAGTGATGTTTTAATAGATATTGTTAAGCACTACTGGAATTTTTTGTTTAGATCAATGGACCTAAAAAAATTATTGACTAGGTCTTTAGGCATTTCATTTCATAGAGGCAGGAATTTAAAAGATATCTTGGTACACAATAAATGTAAATATTCCACTAAGACACTGGAATATAGGACCATGCAGAGACTAGGAACTTCACCCTGTGGTCATTGCAATGTTTGTCATTATATTGTTCCAACTTTTAAGTATATGCCATGTATTTGAAGCTAAAAATATATATAGCTGTAACACTGAAAGTATTATTTATGTGTTGAAATGTCCTTGTAACCTTGTATATATAGGATAAAGTAAAAGGAAGTTTAAAACTAGACTGCAGGAGCATGTCAGGAATATTATAAATAATAAAGAAGATAACCCTGTTGCTAAACATTTTATGCTGGTTCACAATTCTAATCCAAATGGGCTACAAGCCACTATCTTAGAACATATTATGAAGGGTGTATTTTCTGATGATTTGTATAAAAAGAAGTTGTTATATAAAGAACGTATTTTCATTTTGAAATATGACACTTTATTTCCTCAGGGTCTGAATGTGGAATGTAACTGGAGGCTTCTTATCTGATGAGAAAGCAGTATTAAGTATTTTTTAATGTTTATTGATTATTTGGTTTAGGCTAATTGTTTAATTGTTAGATGTATTAGGGTATATAAACTGTGTAAGTTATGTGATGTTTTATATTCCTTGAAGGCGGTTGCTGAAGCACTAGAGGTGCAATAAACTGGTGTTTTAAGTGGATTCTTCATCTGTGGTCTTCAGTTTTATCTTTTCTTTTTGGTTTGTGCAGTGTTTGGTCTGTTTTCATGGTGAATTAATCTTCATTTGGGATCTCCAGGCTCTTAAGGGATGACACACAGGAAGGTAGTCAAAAAACTATAGACAGTTTTGTAATGCATCAGAATGCTTCAGTTATGGCTGGTTCCAACGTTGCCAATACTTCTGCTTCAGTGGGTGTTTCCTCTACTTCACATTTTTTTGAAAGGCTTGAACAAGCAAGAAATTCTAGAGTGAATGATCCATTTGCCTCTGTGGGACAATTTGGCCCTTCTTCCAGTCCTTCTGGTGAATCAAGTGCTTTAATGAGTAAGTTGGAGCAGTTACTGCATAAAGAAACTGCTGTATACTTTAATCTGTTAAGCTTGCAAAGATATGTTGACTTAGATTTTACACCTAGGGGACTAAGAGCCTATAAAAGTCCCTCTACTCCTTTTGATATGTCTGATGAAAGGGATATGCAGTTTTCTAAGAAATGGTTATTGACAGCTCATTGTTGTACTTTAGAATGGATTTCCATTCTATTAGAAAGAGATCATGTGAAACAAAACAAGCTTAAGGAAGACATTAGAGCTGCCTATAATGACATATGTAAAATACTTACATTTATGCAGTTTGACAAGTTTTTAGCAGAAGTAAATATTGGTTTAGATAAATATGAAAAAGAACTCATTGATCGGAAATGCACAAAACTGAAAAGAGATCTAAAATTCTATCAAAGTAATTGCGCCTTTTTATCGTAAAAACCAACACATTTTCATCATAATAAAGGCTCTGGTCCCTTTAAGAAATCACCAGCTCCTTCTAGGAGTGTGCCTTTTGCTGCAGATGTTTCAGGCGTTTCCTCTAATGGTGGAGGTGAAGGAGAGCATTTTCCAGTGTTACCAGCAGCTCAAAATCCATCTAGATTAACCTCAGATTTTCGGAGAGGGAACCAGCAGTTTCAGAAAGAGCAGAGAGAGCAGAGTGAGAGGAAGAAAGGAAGATTTCAGTCTGGAAACTTTAACAATCAAGAAGGACACAGTTTCAATGATAACAAGAGAAGCAAATGGCATTAGTGTGACTGTAAATAATGTTGTGCAAGATATTCTTGACAGTTCTGTGTCTTTTGTTTACAAAGATGTGGGTGAAACAATCCATACTGCATCTGAGTGTAAAAAAAATTCTATTGTTCATAACATTTCTGGTCTGTAGATCAGATGAATGTTTTGAATTATGGTCTTATATACCCACAGTGCTGCCTCGGTTACATGAATTAAAGTGTGATATTTTTAGACTGTGTAGGAAGATACATTTAATATATTTCTTTGCCAATAACCAGTATAAAGAAGCTGATGGTAGTTGGTTAGAATCTGATAGTTTAGAGAACAGTTTTTATTCTTGTGTATCTGACCCTGAGGAATGTTTTGACTGTGCAAGTGACTATAATGCCTATAGTTTGTTAAAAACTGATAAAATAATGAGTAAAAGTGATTTTATTCCTCCATACCAACATGAACATATAAAGTGTTTTTCTCAAATGTTGAATTTTGCTGTAGAAAATGCTTTTTGTGATTTTATGCAGTATAAGCATAAGTTGGTATATAACTTGAATAAAAATGAATGGAAGGAACTACAGGCATTAGCGAATAATGAACATCTTATTATTAAACCATCTGATAAAGGTGGTAAGATAGTGGTAATGAATGTTTCTCAATATTATAAAATGTGTATGACATATCTGGATGATACCAATACTTATGTTAAGAGTAATACAAATGAATATATTAAGGCTATGAATGATTTTGACACCATTATATCTAAGGGAGAGAGGTTAAAATATTTTTCACAAAATGACAAAGATAAAAAGTTTAATACTGATGACAGTGAGTTGGCTTTATTTTACTGTCTTCCAAAAATTCATAAAATTGGGGTTGACTCACCTGGTAGGCCTATTGTATCTGCTCAAAAATATTTTTTATCTAATACTGGGAAATTTTTGCATGAATATTTATTCCTTTATGTAATAAAGTTATCTAGTTATATTAGGGATAGTTTTGATTTTTTGGAAAAATTATCTAAAATATAATGGAGTGCAGATATGTTTTTTATAAGTGTTGATGTTGTTAGTTTGTATGCTAACATACAGTGTCAGTTTGGACTAGAAGCAGTAAGATACTTTTTGGGTGATAGTCCAGTAACGTATTATATTATTGAAATATTGGAATTTTGTTTGAATAACATTTTTTTTATGTTTAATGAACTAATATACAGACAAATCAAGGGCACTGCCATGGGGGCATCTTTTGCCCCCATGTATGCCAACCTGATGATGGGTTTGTATGAGTTAGAATGGTTATATCATATAGATTTTTTTTTAAAAGTATGTAGTTAGTTATTTTCGTTTTATAGATGATCTTGTTTTTATTTGTAAAGGTGGGATATCTTATGTTGGTCAGTTTATAGAAGTTATGCAACATAATAGATTTGGACTTTCCTTTGATGGCATACAGGTGGGCAAAGATATAACTTTTTTAGACATACATCTGATTTTGGAGGACAGCAATACTTTATGTATGTCTGTGCATAGAAAATTTGCTGATAGTAATCAGTATTTGATGGGGACTAGCTGTCATCCAGTTCATACTTTGGTCTCCTTGCCCTATGGGGAATGTATGAGACTTAGACGGCTATGTAATACTGACACGGACTTCTTTAAGGAAATTAGTGTGACTAGTGAGATGTTTAGATTGAGGGGCTATAGTGAAGCTAGTATTCAAACAGCTATAGATAAGGTTATTAATGAACAACATAAAGTTGATACTTATAAGTATGGAAGTAAGGGGTATAAGTTAAAAGTTAGAAATCAAGAGAAAAGACTAGTTTATTTTGTCTCTACATACAGTGTTTTCAGTGATGTTTTAATAGATATTGTTAAGCACTACTGGAATTTTTTGTTTAGATCAATGGACCTAACAAATTTATTGTCTAGGTCTTTAGGCATTTCATTTCATAGAGGTAGGAATTTAAAAGATATCTTGGTACACAATAAATTTAAATATTTCACTGAGACACTGCAATATAGGACCATGCAGAGACTAGGAACTTCACCATTCACTGTCATTGCAATGTTTGTCATTATATCGTTCCAACTTTTGAATATATAAATGGCCATGTATTTGAAGCTAAAAATATATCTAGCTGTAACACTGAAGGTATTATTTATGCGTTGAAAGGTCCTTGTAATCTTGTACATATAGGAGAAAGTAAAAGGAAGTTTAAAACTAAACTGCAGGAGCATGTCATGAATATTATAAATAATAAAGAAGATTGCCCTGTTGCTAAACATTTTATGCTGGCTCACGATTCTAATCCAAATGGGCTACAAGCCACTATCTTAGAACATATTATGAAGGGTGTATTTTCTGATGATTTGTATAAAAAAAAGTTGTTATATAAAGAATGTATTTTCATTTTGAAATATGACACCTTATTTCCTCAGGGTCTGAATGTGGAATGTAACTGGAGGCTTCTTATCTGATGAGAAAGCAGTATTATGTATTTTTTAATGTTGATTGATTAATTGGTTTAGGCTAATTGTTTAATTGTTATATGTATTAGGGTATATAAACTGTGTAAGTTATGTGATGTTTTATACTCCTTGAAGGCGGTTGCCGAAGTGCTAGAGGTGCAATAATCTGGTGTTTTAAGTGGAGTCTTCATCTGTGGTCTTCAGTTTTATCTTTTCTTTTTGGTTTGTGCACAAATCCATATGTTGCCCGGTAGATAGTCAACTGGCACACAAACAAAATCCAGGAAATTAGAATTGGGGAGTCCACCTCTACAAAGAGGCCAGTCACAAGTGGAGTCCCTCAGGGATCAATCCTTGGACAGCTTATTTTTAGCATTTACTTCTCTGAAGTTAAGGCCAATGTCAATGGTCTCTGGCTGACTAAATCTGCAGATGATTGCAAATTAGGAGCTGTCATTGAATCCTACATCAACACAAATGTTTTCCAGGAGGGGTGATACAGACAGACAACTGGTGTCGGAGCCATGAACTAAAATTAAATGCCAAGAAATGCATAATAGTATCTTCAGGAAGTCATCCATCCCTGGTAACTATCATATTGACAACACACTCTTCAGAGCTGACCCAGTAGCCAGGGGGCTTAAGGCCACACATTGGCTGTACTTTAGGCTTTGACCATCATGTGTCTACTAATGAGGAAATCATTCTATGTTGTGCAACTTATAAATAAAGGCATTCATCAGACTTATTATTGAATACAATGCCCCCTTTGGTATGTACCCAACAAGGCATACCCAGCAACTGGAACATCCACAGTGGTTCCTCACTAAAAGAATATAGGGAGTAAGTAAAATATCCTATGAAGACCACCTCAAGGTTCTATCCCTGTATTCTGTCTCCTACAGGCTGTTGAGGGAAGATCTTTCCCTGGCATACAGGGGATTGTCAGACCCCATTCTAATGGACCTCCTGCATATCCACAAAATAAACAGAATTACCTGTCCTAAAGTCTTAAACTTTGCCTGTGATATAAGTAAGATCTGCTGGAGAGACAGGTATGTATTCCAGATACTACCCTGTCTCTGGAACAGGCTCCCCATCTATGTTAAGCAGAGTTCCTCCCTAACCCAATTCAAGTGTAACTTAGACAATTGGATGGAAAAAAGGAAATTCATCCCTGGATTGGCACCTATGTCTCTATTATTGGACACAGGCAACCTGTAAATGGTTCATCTCCCAGTACTCTGTTTGCAAATGTTTCATCTCCCAGACCTCTGCTTACATTTATCAAGGGTCCAAGAACTTGTCAGAGATTTGGAATGCACGGCTAGGCTTAAGCCTATACAAAGTTTATCTGTTACTGTGATGAGCAGCAGCACTTATCCCATATTCATGCTGCCTGTTGCGCTTACATGAGTGTAAGCTAGGTTTCATGTCCAGTGACAGTTTTGCTGCCAGGAAGCCATGCAGAGCAGCATGAGTGCGGAAGCAAGAAATATTCAAGTTTGCCTATAAGCAAACCTGCTTCGCGAGATCACACAGATGGCCACGATGACTACCAGAGATTAAAATATTGAAGTAAAAGCAGTAATAACACAGTAAAGTACTGAGTGCAATGTTTTATTTTATTTTACATTTATTGACCGGGCTAGTCTAGCTGGATATAAGTCCATTTTCAGTAGAGGCCCGGGGAGAAAAGCTACAGGTGATGAACAAATGCAGTTTTAACATACATACAGAGACAGTGACATATACAATCAAGATTATACTAAAAAGGCTATACATAACAAAAAGGTTGAGACAAAGGTATATACAGCCAAAATGCAGTATGGTACAAAGGTAAGGTACAGAAGTTGTACTTGATGCACCAAGAGGAATTAAATTCAAAGTGTCTATTGGTTACGGAGAACAATGTACACTAAAACAATTATTTGTAGAATGAAATAATGGAGGGAGAAAGTACAAAGTAAGGCCAAATACAAGGAAATGTACACTGAGCAGGGAAAGTGTACTGATGAAAATGGGCACAGACATGAATGGTAAAAATAAATACAGAGGAAGAGGGCATGGTAAATATGACAATGTCCACAAAATATGATATGAATGTCAGTGTATGTACACTTCCAAGATAACATTAAGCACATATGTAGATAGCACAGTACATACTACTGTTTACACCTCCTGTGCAAGTATATTATATTAACACACTTGACAATATATATGTGATGGTCACAGAAGGTTACATGTCAGTGGAGGGAAGTGATTGTGATATAAACATCATTGACATACTCACAGGAGAAGTCACTTAACCAGGACAGTATATACAGTAAGGGGTGTGTGCATACATTGAAGATCTGCAAAATGACTTTCTTGAGTATGACTGACATGTCAGCATAGCTCTCAGCCAATCAGGGACATATATCAACAGTATCCTGGACAAATGTAGACAGAAAGACGCACAAACATGGACCCTTTAAAATATTATGACCATTAAACTGTGGCATTGACGAAATATGTGATTGTGACTTATAATACATGTTCTGCAGTAACATATCTGTACAGATGGGACTTCACCACCTCTTCCCCAAAATGGCCACTTTCTGGAGGGTTTAGCAGGGACATTCTTAAACCGGGATTTGTAATCGGGGAAATCCTGGCCAGTTGAGAGGTTTGCATGACACATAAGCCACAATCCCTACCTGCAAGAATCAAACCAATGCCATCAATGTTGTCACTGAACTGTGTTTTCACTGGTTGCAACACAGAAAGATGTATCACACAAGCATCTAATAGAACACCTTGAAGAGAAATTTGCACTGACAAATTCTAATGGATATGCATCCCAAAGAATAGTTCTGTATGGCCTACCAGATGTGTGAGAGCTCACTGTAACAAATATGATACACTTGACTAGAGTATCCCTGCTTGGCATAGGTATCAGCCATACAGATAACAACACATACAAACACCACACTGTTATGAGTGGACTCCCTATACACAGCAGGGTGTTACATGCATATACCACATGTAATAGCAATGGATATCGTTTGAAGCATCTGCAATTGATGTGTGAATTAAAAACTGGTATGTTATAATGAGCGGTACAGCAGTATGAGAAATTGATGGTAATGTATCAACTATTCCCTTGTGCACAGAAAGTACAGCAGTGCAAAGTCAAGTGTCAGTGATCAACTCTCACTATAATGTTGTATACACACCAAAAATACATGGAGCACCGTCTATACATGTCAAATCTCAACACATGTGCAACACGATCATTGTCCCACTGACATTACCAGTAAAAATGTTAAATTGCCATGAAATGCTAACATACATCCATATGTGTTCATGCAAGCTATCAAGTGCTAATAGTGATGCGATGTACTGGTACGTCCGTGATGCAGTACAGTCCCACTATAGCTGTACCTATGCTATAATTGGACTTCAAGCTGTACATCCGCTACAAATAAAACCTTGAGTATGAATCACGTGTGACACAGTGGAACTGTTAAGACAGTCATACAACTCTACGTATTTCATGTGATTACATCAGTTATACATCATATGCTTATATGTTTATCAGTGGAAATGTGCGGGTTAGGTTCCTGACACCATATATGGACACATTACAACTGAGGTGGATTCTGTTCATACAGAACAGTTAATGACAGTCACACAATGCTACTGGGGAACACCTGCATAATCCTTGTGAACAGCAACAGAATAGTGCATACAAATGAATTCCCCAAGGTTGCAAATGAATCTCAACATGTCATATGTTTGTATACATAGCAGCATTACAATATGTGGATGAATCCAGGTGTATGTGCCCATGTAATCTGTATGATGTAATATTGCTGTATGTCAGATAACATTTCCAGATCCCAAGTATATGTATATATATATATATATATATATATATATATATATATATATATATACACACACACACACCTTTTCCATACTGCAGCTGTTACTGTGATTGTTGAATGAGAACTGTGTAGAATGCTGATATAATCCACTACAAGAACACATGCCTTAGAAAGACAACAATGTACATCTCATCATCTCATGTCAGCAGTCCTCAGGAAGCATACTAAACAGCTGTTATTGAAGGAACATGTAACTAAAGGTCAGCAGCAGCCATCGCTACAGTAGCTCAAATCACTAATTGGAATACACTGTTGTAGGACTACAATGCATCCACACCTCAACATTGCACATGTGGATGACAACAACATTTACATATACAATGTTCATAGGGTCATAGGACATTACTAGGCTAATGGCCAAGAGCACATAAAATCCTTGCTATTATTATACCATTTAAACACAAGTTGCTATATCTAGGTGATGGAAGGTAGTTGGGTATGTGTGTGTATGTGTGTATGTGTGTGTGTTTGATTTTATTATAAACTGCCTCTGTCCATGCTTGACATGGGCACCACCGCATGACAGAATTAGCAATCATGCATTCAGTGGCCTGGAGAAGACTTGCAGAGGGTTACGAAGAAGTTCTGATTCACAATGTGTGTATGCATATTTGACATGATGACATCCTCAGTGTTCTGCAAAAAGGATGTTATGTAGAAAGAAGGAAAAGGGGATGTCAGATTCAGGGGGCTATGTGAAAGGTTCTCTTGAGTGGGAGTCAAATGAATAGAGATTCAACACATCATGCAATGCCTGTAATATACCACCAACTGCACACACACAAGTTGACTGTGGTCAGATTAAAACTTGATACCTGGGTAGTCATACAAGTGAGATTCCATACAATGTAAGACTAGTGACACTGCAGATGTCTGTCTTTAACAGTGTCAGAGCGCAATTCATACAGGATGAGATCATCAGTGTATACTGCTGGGAGGAGTGATAACACAGATGTGAACTCACATCCTGGTGTAAAAGTGACTTCAGACTGATAGTTGAATGAAGACACTCACACCCACACACACACACACACACACACACACACACACACACACACACACACACACATTGACTGATGTGAGATTAGAAACCCTACTTATCTTGTTATACTAGCTAGAGAACACAGTACATAATGATAGCACTACTGCAGAAGTCTAATTTTAATACTGCCATAGTGCCCTAACAGTGAATTACATCATCAGTGTATATTGAGAAAATGTTGTGAGGAGTGTCTGCCATAGATGTGGACTCACATCCTGGTGTAAGATTATCACAGTGCACTTCATGGAGGATGACATCATTATAGTGTTTCAGGTGACATACACTATTATGAGACTTGTGTACAAAACCAGTTGTGATATAATTGTGTGATTGCAGTTTGCAAAGTACATCTAAATATATCCTGACAACCCTAGGTGGAAGAAGCTGTCATGAATGCATATTGCAGAAGTGAGACAGACATGCACCTGTTTCTCAGGATGTTGTGTAGATGTCACACACATTTACACACACACACACACACACACACACACACACACACACACACACACACACACACACACACGTGCACGTGCGCACACACACTTTAGAAAAAAGAGCAGTGCAATGATGGAGTAAGTGTCTTCATATTCAGATGAAGCTATGTCTACATTAATACAAGTTACTGACAATATCAATGGGATATGATCATGGATGATGACCAATGTCCGGCTCATCACCTAGAAACTGATTTGCACATATGATGGCAAAGTGTTTGTTTGGACTTGTGAAGTAGTAGTGTACATTGGCGCTCACTGCCAAACTTTGTACAAATAGGGACCTACAGTAACTGACCTGTTTGGGTTTATCTGTAAAATGCATCTGTTTGTTGCTAATATTTCATGTGCCATGCTTGCAAGATATGTTATGGGAGAAATTGCTGGTAGCTAGTATGATGTGCACACTGTAGTTTATCTTTGAAATGTTGTGGCCAAAGGTTTATTACATAAGTAACTGTTGGTCTTGTCTTTCCCATTTGTGCAACATTAAAAGTTAATCAAATGCAGTTCTTTGCTTAAAAAAATTGAAAAAATAAATGTAGTATGTCTTTCTTCCTGCAAGCAGGCTTAGCAGAGATGCACAGCCATCTGCACTTTGGACAGTACTGAGTGTGGAAAATTGCTGCTTAGTTTTCTCTGTGGTACAGGGTGTAACAGCAGTGAACTTCTGACCAGAGCACAGGTGATCCAGGGGTCAAACCTGTATGGTTCTCTTTTTTTTTTTTTTTACAAATTATGTCATGATGTCATTAGCTAAGTAAATGTGATAAGGAATGCAAATGTGACTATCATTGACTACATTAAAGTATGTGTCTTCACCAAATTGTATCAGTAATGCCTACCTCAATATACTTCAACAACTATTAGCTGTTTGCAGGCCTCACTGCAAATCAGAGGTTAATTGTGTGTACAGCTTGCTACTAATGACAAGGAATGGAATATGCATATCTTTTGAAATGACTAGCATGACTTAGCAGATATTCTAACTATTTGTGTAGGGCCAGATATTCTGAAATGTTTGTGCAGTATTCTTCTTCACAGTAAGGACAGTTTCTACATCATATTAGATGAACATTTCATGCATCATCACCTGAACATGACACAAAGGAAATCCTACATCAGATTTTGAAACCTTGCACACTACAGGAGCACTGTTCACCTATTGAATCAAGGTAACATGTTTGTATTATCCATCAGCAGAGTAATGTCATCCATCAATGTAATAGATACAGACATGTAAAGAGGGGTAGGAGGGTGGGAGTGAAGGAGTGCCTACAATGGGAGATAGACATACACAAAACAATGTTTTGTGTAATGGAACATTTATGAACATGTTTTAGTCTGTTCTACTATTAAGCGGCCATACTCTGTAGCATGAAGTGATTGTAATGGAGGTAAAGAAAAGATTAGGAGAGGGACAACAAGCTTATTACATGCAGAACAAGACTGGACAAATATCTCATAGTTGTGGTGATGGATGTCACTTCAAATACTTTGTTCTGGATAATATTCAATATATCTCCATGAGAACGTATAACTATGGCAAATGGTACAATTTGGATGATTAAACACATCATAGACATGTAACACCACACTAAGAAATGATGTGAGTTGCATCTGGAATTGAACCCTTGATGCTATGGGCAAAGAAATCTCCAGTCAACTGATACTGCATGGAGATAACTGGACTAGTGCAGCCAATGGCAAAAACTCACCAGATTTTGACATAGGAACTGAACAGACATTCATGGCCACTCAGCATTGGCGAGTGATGCCAAATTCCACCAAAATGCAGAGGGCAAGAATTGAAGTTTTTTTTATGGGCCATTTCTTTTTATTTGTGTTGTGTGTGAGTATATTTTTGACTAGATTAAATGTGTGGAAATAGAGCTGATAGGAAAGTGTTGAAATGGGGTGACAAGCAGAGGGAATAATAAAAGGAACAAATCCTTGAATTTGCAGGAAGGAATTAGGAAATTATAGATATCTACTGCTTCAATATGGTAATATGCAAATGTAGACACAATTTGATGAATTTGCACGTTCTCTACATCACAGATAGGTAACAAAAATAAAAAAAATGGTGTTGTATGGCCAATTGGACCAAATCATGTGTGTTGACAAGACACATATGTGAAGTGGAGAGCTATGTGTGTAACTTTTTTTTGTGGGACAAGTGCCCATTTATTTATTTTTTTGTTTTTGGATTTCAAAAAGAGAGGAATGTTGGGGAAGGAGCCTAGGAATGTGAGGGTAAGGTAGGTAGAGTAGGTGAGGAAGCAAGTGTAGACAATCAAGACACACAAGACAGGCACAGGAATGATGGAGGGCACCAAAAGGTTGGGGAACACCAAGATTGAGGAAATGTAGGGGACATTGGAGGCACATGCTCATCAAGCATGGCAACAGTGACAATCTAGTCCTCACTCTCAGATTAGTCATCACTGTCCCCTTCCTCGGTTGCCTGGGAAACTGCTTGGCATGGATGTATTTTTTCTATTTTAAGGAGCAATTTCTCCAGTCGGCTAATCCAGGCACCAAGGCCCCTCTCTAATATTTAGGTTCATAGGTTCATAGGTAGGTACTAGGCTATCTGCCTGAAGGCATTTATAAGCCTAGCCAGAATGTGTTGGCTTTTGCTGCCCCCTTAGATTAGTTCCCATGACCATGCACAGCACTCACCTGAAGGCCAAAGGCTCCAAGTGACCCCATGGTATATAGTAGATTATAAATGTAATCATAAAAACGTAACACAATTAATCGCATATAGGTCATTGACATGCCTCTTGTTTGGACCAATAATTGGACACTGTGTGACAATCCATGCATGCAGTTGCATCCTGTACATAGTTAACTCTATAATTTTTTTTTATGTCAAGGCATCTTCAGACAGACACATGGATGCTCTTACACCTAGTCAAAGTCATAATGACACAATATGGAATAGTATTAGATACAGGTTTTCTCTTCCAATTAAAAAAATCAGTGACTAGGAAGAATTACTAACAGACTTTAGGATTGAAAGATTGCACCTGGATGAGTTTGCTTTACTTATAAGGTGTGCCATGTCGAAGGCTTTCCATACAATGCAGGCACCATGGTGGTCACAAGTCTGGGTGCTATAGACCTGGCTGCCCAAAACCCCCATGGCTGACTGCATGCTCAGGATGTTCTTATTGTGATAATTTGTGGGGACAGCTTTCTCCTGAAAGGGGATAATGATGTCCTTGGTTGTGTTCAGTTTTATGCCACATCAGTGGTACCAGTCATTGGTCTGAGTGAGTGCCTCTAGGAGGATGTGCACATTAATAGTGAAACTGATGACAGCACCCAGCTTGCAGTCATCTGCAGAGTTGGTCAACCATAGTACACTAGTTTGGTTCTGCAGTCAAGAGAAGCATATCCAAATAACTATAACTGGACTGTAAGTCGGTCATCACTTTTAACCATTAATACATTAGGGTGAGATTAATACATGATACTTTTCTATTACGTTGATGTGTAAGGTGGGGGGATTGATGGAGGAAGCAGAAGGGCACAGTTTCATTTGGATAAATAAGGATTTGATTGCATGTTAGCCATCCCTGAGATGAGAAGTACAATTCTCAGCTGAGGTGGGTATAGTATGAATTCAGCTATTGTAAATATGTTAGAGTCATCAGCATATTAGATTAGAGGGGATGTAGGACAGGTTAGGTAGAGGTTGTTAGTAAAAGTGTTGAAGTAAATGGTTACAAGGAAGTGCACCATCGCTGATAGCTTCAGGTGGGTGACATAATCACTGCCTCCACTAGTACTCTCAGAGGGTGCCACTGTACCACCAGCTGGGGCAATGTTACCTGATGAGGATAGACCAGGCAGGACAAGGGTTGTGGAGGCAGTAATGCCAGGTTCTGTTCCATAAGTGCTGGTTGTTAGTGCAGCAGCCAGTGGTGGGTTTGCAAGCCAACCTGCAGTGGTTGCTCCACTTCCTTGTGCTGAAATGCATTTAGTTTGTTGGCAGAAAGGTATAACATGAGAAGGTTACCGCCTTCCAAAAAAAGAAACAGATAATGGATAGTTAAAACATAAAAGAAAAGAGATGATTAGAACCATGATACGTCACATCCATTCTTTATTACAATAAATATCCTTTTATTATTATAGTTCCTATAGACCTTTCACTATCCCAGAAGTGACTGTGAATTATTATAAGTAATCCTTGAAATATGCACATATTCCATATAAGCTTTTAAAGATACCACATAGTAAACAAACAGCATGGCATTAAACCCAATATTGCTGCATTTTCAATTTAAAATTAATACTTGTTGAATGTAAATCTGTAGGTTCCTTGTTGGAACTGAACCCACATAATCTGAATGCACTATTATACTTGCCTAATACAATCACCAAGAGCTACAGAAGAAAGCATGCATGCTTGCTGTTACAGTTAAGATATGCATGCTGAAGCTGGTACAATATTTACTACAGTTAGGGTCAGTTGTGCTGCAGACATAACCCTTGCCTCCCTGAAAAATGCCAATTTCTGCGTATGTGCCTCCCTGTTCACTATGATTTCCTCTGCCGCTGTAAAATAAAGAAGGACAGAAAGAGACATGAAAGCATTAGGCATACCAGTCTTGGCTATCTACACCACTGCATATCATTTCAAGTTGCTTGACTGGGGGATGTTAGCAATTTGAAACTTATCCAGCCACTGGTGTAGTTGGCATTTCATGTTTCTTAAGGACACTGTAGTGGTGCCTACACTGCTCCCCAGTGCATGGTATGCTAATGGCACTAGAGATAGCCTTGGCTAGGCTGTTCCAAGCCTCAGTTTTGTGCTGAGACATGTTATAGTCTTCCTACAACATCCTACATCTGTAGCGCTTCATGTGGAGTGCAACAAAAATTCCTGACTCCCTAAACCCCACTTCTGTGCCTTGAATTTGTCACTTACATTTCCTGCTATGTCTGCAAAAGTCTTCCAACAACAGTAACAATGGTTTCCTGTCAAATTGTGATATCACATTTTATGACCAGTGCACAAACACTCACAATCATGCCAACTGCATTTGTGCAATGGTAAGCAAAGAGAAGCATAGCCAAACAAAGAGGAAGTGAGTTTATGAAACTGCAACAATGATGTGACATTTGGCATCGATTTATGGCATGTGTGCTGCTATACCTGGTCACAATTTGTCCAAAGATCAACAATGACATGCTAAAGGACTTGGCTTTTAAGCCATGACTTTGGATGGATTGTGGGATGACTTGGCACATATTTTGGGGGTCTCACACACCGGTAAAAGTAATTTGTACAAGGCAGGATTCAAACCTATATAAAAGAGAATGCATACATTTTCCCATAGGTGATTATTCATCATTGTCACAGAATAAGTGTTTGTTAGCCATAGACATTACAGATATACAATTAATAATATCAGGTAACTGAACATGGAGCTGCCAAGGCTGAAGCGTCTCTTATCACAACTGCAACAGCAAGCAAAAGTCCATAAATATAAAAATAAAAATAAAAATTCTATGTATAAAACACAGGTTTATTAATGATGGTAAGCACTTTCACTTAGGAGCTTCTTCAGACCAAAAACTTTTGTGTTTTATATATAGAATTTTTATTTTTTATTTTTTATTTTTATATTTATGGACTTTTGCTTACTGTTGCAATTGTGATAAGAGACGTTTCAGCCTTGGCAGCTCCATGTTCAGTTACCTGATATTATTAATTGAGTTTTGAATCTGTATCACGGAGCTCTTATCCCAAGGTCTGCAGGTCGTTTTGTTATTTATTACAGATATACAGCTTAAAGAATGACTGGTGCTATACTTCACTTAGGCCTGTATGTGTGTGACATTAAAAGGTCCTGGATTAAGCATTCCCAGGTGTGATGCAAAACTAATGCCAAACAATATACTGGAAATGGAGAGACTTGCAAAAATTTAATCATAGAGTTTGGAGTTATGATACACACCTCACAATGCATTCTGTTTTATAATTATACTTGGATTATGAGAGGGGTGTAGATGATTGTCATTAAACTATTGTGTCCATCAGAGATATGCAACTGCATGTTTATTACATAATCATTATTGTCATGCTAAACCAGTTACACACATGATGCATATGATACCTAAAAATAAATGTGTCTGCAAGCAGTAATGATACCTTTCTGTCTATCAACCTAGTATATATAGCTATTGATATGTAGTATTACCTTTATAATCAAAGTTTTGTGAATAATTATAGTGGGACACCTTACTGAAAAGTAGAGTGTGCTGCATTTGAACCCTGGCTCACCTGTGTTCTGACCATGGACTCATTGCACTTATACCTAGTGTCACAGGGAAAGCTTGGCATCTAATGTATTTTCCACACTCTGTACCACCCAGAGTGCTGACAGTTGCGCATCACTGCTGAGCCTGTTTGTGCAAAGGAAGGAGAGCCAAACTGAATTTTTCACTTTTTTCTTTAAGTAGTGAACCTTGTTTGCTCATAGGTAGGCAACATGCAAATGTAAAAGGCAATAGTGAACATATATCACTTGCGTAAATATTCATTATGACCCTTCCTCAGAAAAACAACTATTGTGGCTACTCCAACCCTGCTTTACCTATGTTTTCTCTTTTTTAGCTCAATACATTTATTCCTTGTGCCACAGAGACAGTCAGGTAACAGGCTAAATTTCTGCAGTCATTACCATCCATGCTGCTGACCACTGCACAATGGTGGTAAGCATTCTTGCACCCCATAAGGAGACTGAAATTAAATTCTTTACTTTTACCATAGGCTGTGAATGGTATTTGTGTATTGCCATGCAAAATGGACATGGTAAAGGCAAGGATATATATATATATATATATATATATATGTGTGTGTGTGTGTGTGTGTGTGTGTGTGTGTGTGTGTGTGTGTGTGTGTGTGTGTGTGTATATGTATATACATATATATATATATATATATATATATATATATATATATATATGTGTGTGTGTGTGTGTGTGTGTGTGTGTGTATATATATATATATATATATATATATATATATATATATATATATATATATATATATATATATGTATATGTGTATATATATATATATATATATATATATATATATATATATATATTGAGCAGGTTATTTATCTTTCCCTTAGACACAACATTGCAATACTAATCAAATCATGTGCATACAAGTAATTTACATTTGATACCTAGTATTAAACAGTTCATATAGTTGGACATTGTCAGTTGATTATAAATGTTTAGATAACATTTTAGTGAAATGAGCGATCACATAATATTTGTGAATGTGTTTGCAAAACAGCAACTTTGCATTCCTTTTTTATTGTGGAAATCCTTCCCTTATCTCTTGTTTACTATCACATATGCACTCTCTACTGTATATTTTCTCATTTTAATTTCAGCGTGTGATTGAAATACATGACAATGAACAACAGTTTTCAGCAAAGGCAGGAGACTGCGCTATTATGCCAGGGAAATACACATGTAGGGTGTTTCATTTTGTTTAAAAACTCACTGCTGTTAATTCCATACTTTTGTAAATGCATCCTCACTGACACACCCACTTCAGTGAAGAGTGTCTGTGCATTACTGTATTTTGCTGCAGTAAGAGTAATCATTCACAGTTGCAAGACATTAGTACCTAACAATGGTGTAAGGGCTACCTATGTTTACATTTGCTACATAAAGTCAAAAGTTTGGTATTCAGCAATTCTAACAAGTTCACACCTCATTTGTATTTTCAGAGTGCTCAGACGGTTGGATCTACACTGAAAGGTAACTATGTAGCACTTGAAGGGAAGGAAACTGTTTTCAGTCATGCTTATTACTCCACTTGCGAGAATGTAGGGATGAGTACACTTTTGGACTGCTTTTTCTATAGAGGGTATTTTAGTTGCATGGGCCAGGTTATTTGATAAACTGCAAAAGTATATATTACAGATGTCAGTCATGTCAGATACTGATGGCATTGCTAGACAGCTCACACACATTCTACACAGCTACATTTACAAGTACCAGTTATGCAGATATATGCCATTCATTCATGTTCTTGCATATTTAATATTCTAGTATAGGTTCTACACTTACATTGACTGTCCTTCAGTTACAACTGTTGTCATACAGGGCTGACTCTGTCTGGTGCTAGTAGTACACAACCATTACATGGGAAAGTAAAGGTTGTGAGTGCTGCCTGGCATCAATTGTACTCTATATATGTGCATAAGGTGAAAGGTGTACCCTTTAGTTGGTCAGCAAGTGCATTATTCATTGCCTCTTGGCCAGGACGAGGACATATCATGCACAGCTACATCAACCTACACTCTGATTCATCACCTGCATGTGGATGTGGTGGCCCAGCCAGTGGTAGTGGAATGTGAGTTCCTACCCCTTGGTGTTCTTGCTGCAGCTGATTTTGCAGGATGTATAGGATGGCACAGACTGTAATAATGTTGGCACAACTACTGAGATCATACTGCAGGCACCTCCCCCATGTATCTAGGTAATGAAACCATGACTTTAACAACCCAGACACATGCTCTATGATGTTTCTTGTTTGAGCGTGTACTTCATTATAGCATTCCTCCAGAAGTGTGAGTGCATTTCTGGTGGGTGCCATCAGCAATGGTTCCAATGCATACCCCGGATCCCTCAGTAAATGGCTATGAGGGATATCACCCCTGGAATCCTCTGGCAGAGCTGTGAGCTGTATCAGATATGGGAGTCATAGTAACTGCCACGGATGCAAGTTCACACAGTCAGGATGATTCCCTTATCATTATACATGCCCTGGCAGTTAAGGGAGTAGAACCCCTTTCCATTGATACAGACCCTTCCCTGTTCCCCTGGTGGTGATTTGATCTCAATGTGTTTGCAGTCTATGGCACCCAAGATTTCAATGAAGTGTGCTATGGGGAAGAACTCCTGCATAGTTGTAGCTCTGTGCTCTGGTGTACAGGGGAAATATATATATATATATATATATATATATATATATATATATATATATATATATATATATATATATATATATGTATGTGTGTGTATATAGTCAATGCCATGCTGTAGCATACCATTCAGTAACTGGTGGGCAGTTCTGGATACTGATGCTTGTAACACTCCCAGAATGTCCCTTGCGAGCCTCTGAAAGGTTCCTGTAGCTAAAATTGTAAGTGCAGCACATGCCTTGGTCTCCATCAGTATGGCTTCCCTTTGGTTTACCCTTGGTCTCAGGTGAGGATGACACAGGTAGCAGAGTTCCTGGAGTGTATCTACCCATCCTGTAGACTCTAATTTCCACTTCAAGCAGACCATGAAAAGTTAAACAGGGTGTAAATATCCTCCTCCTTCACCACTGTCTATCAGCAGCAGCAGCATAAAGCTGAGTCTGTTGCACAAAAACATGCAGAAGAGTAGCAGCAGCCTTTAACATTCTTTCTTTCTTTCTTTCTTTCTTTCTTTACCTTTCTTTTTTCCTGTGTAGTTTCTGTGGCTGTATTCCAAAAGCTTTTGGAGTATAGGGCAGATGGCTACACAGAGTGTACCTTGTTGTTTTATAGCCTACTGAATAGCTCTGCCATCTTGGTATGGCTGATTAGCATATAATTCAGCTGCTTATGCATTCAGTAGAATATCACAATGTTTACAGCAGCTTAGTGAATACAAATTGCTATGCTACTGTGTGAGCACTGTGCCACAATGCAAACCCAACATGACCAAATGATGTAGGTTTTATTGAATCCTTCCTTCATTGTCAGAATTGGTGCATTGATATTGCTGTCTCAGCACGTGGTTCTCTAGTTTAATTGTCAGCTGTGGTGCATTTTTCTATAATTGATATCTCTTCTTTACTTTCTTTGTGGGTTTTCCAAAGGCCCTTTAAGTTATTCCCACCTCCCATTGAGATAGATCAATTTCCTGTCCAAAATGGGTTTCGATATCTTTTGTCCATTGGTTGCTGTGATAGTCCTTAGTCTCCCCGTGACCTTCTGTAGGAAGAACTGGGTTACTGAACAATAGATGGACAATAAAATTAATAATGACAATATAAATTAAGTTTATATATCGTTCATAAGTTTTTATTTATTTCATTACCTTTCAGTTTGCCTTCTACATCTTTTTTATGTCCCAGGTATGTGACAGACAAAAACACATACAAGCACATACAGATAAACATATACATATGCACACACACATAAACACTTGCAATCATGCTTGTGTCTACAACCACTCACACAGACACACACTAGGGAAAGTTTGAAGACTGCCATCTCACACAACTACAGTTTCTTCAGAATATAGGAAAAATGAGAACACCTTTTTAAACCTGCACTGGTTCAGATAGGACAGACAGACTCAGCACACATATCACAGAATAATAGTGACTTGAAGGGTTAGATTTTTGCACTTACTGAAAACTGCTCCTGGGTCTTCATGTAAAAATATTTAAAGAGTTAACACTCAGATTATCTTTTATATGTCGTTCTAAGCCTCCTGCACTGGAGTTTTCCTTTCTTGCCTTTTCCTTCTGTCATGTCATCCTTGATGCAGTCTCTATAACAACATTCTTGATTCTACTTCTCTCCTGTATTGTTACTTAGAATAATTAAGCATACAATGTACTCTCTGGGACTAAAATTTTCTTTCTAAAGGCAGTGTTTTTTTAATAAAAGGGTTAATCTGCACACACAATAATGATGCTTTCTTACAAACATCCTCCAGAGTCTTCTTTTTCCAATTGTCATTTGCAACAGGTCAAACACCTGACCCTGCAACATGGCATTTTCATGCTCTTTCACTCCATTGTTCTAGTTTCTATTGTCAAAACGCATTTTTATGCAAGTCATTCAACAGCATTATATAGCAATAATCAACTGTAGCATCCAAATGCTGCTTCACATGAATATATTTCATTTTTTGTTAGAAAAACACTGGATAAAATAGTACGACTATGGAAAATGTCAGAGGAAGCATTTCTGTTATGTAGTTCTTATTTGTGTAAAGCTGTGGGATCATTTAGGTCTGATATTTTGCCGTCTGTATTAACTTTGCATTTCAGTGTATCTTTTCTGTGATAAAGCGATCTGTTCTTTGGCATATCTTAATTGATTCATCCTTACCTAATGAGGACATGCTGTGCTTCTTTGGAAGAATTATAGTTTCTTTCTACTGTAAAAGAAATATTTGAGGTGGTTACGATATATACTATTGACTTCATTTCTTCTGTGTCAATACCTCTTTCCAAAAGAAATGTTTGATCTTTGTTGTTGAAGAGATAGTCCTGCAGAGCAGGCGTAATACACTTTTATAGTTAATTTCTTTACATTTGCAAAGCCATGAAAGGTTTCTGGTCTTTTACTTCTATACTTTTTAAAGCTGTGTACACATTTCTTAATACACACACACAAACACACATGGGTGCATATGCACACACACACACACACACACACACACACACACACACACACACACACACACACACACACAGAAACGCACACACACACACACACACACACACACACACACACACACACACACACACACACACACAATCTGAAGTTTTGCACACTTTGGTTGAACAAGGGCTGAAATGGTTGTGGTCAAAATGAAGTTAGTCAAATGGTTGAGCAGTAAAATATTATTCCTTTCTTCCTCTCCCTTGGGAATCCTGCAAGTTGTTTTGTTGCTGTAGAAGTTCTTGCTGTCAATGAGATCAAGTCTGTCTTATGTTCTGAGGTTCTTTAAAATTGATTGAAGTAATTTCTGAGAAATTCTGAAGTCTTGTTCACAGTTTGTGATGTTCAGTCAAGGATGTTTTATTTATTTGTAATACTGTTTAATTTCTTATGAATTCTTACAATACTCTACATTTATGCACTGAAAGCCTATCCCTGGGATTCATGAAGCTCGGCGCAAGGCCAGCTTTAGGCTTGCGCTGACAGCGTGGCATGCAGCTGGTGCAGTAGCACCATATGCATATTAATGATGGCACGCTGCCGCCACATCCACGTGCATAGGAAACATGCGCGAGTACATGGGGCGTGTCAAAGCACTGCATGGAGGCGTGGACGTGTCGGCTGTTTACGTGCATCCTAAAATGCTGAATATTACAGCCTGCCTGCAACAGTAATCACACCTGTCAGTGTCCATAGATACTGAAACGTATGCAAAGCATGCAAGACAGTTCTTGCGAAAACAAAAATAAGAAGCAAACACAAATGCACGTAGCTGAATATTGAGACTCCATCCCTCGAACAAATGACATTTAAAACCCTGTGCCCGTATTCTAATGCAGTGTTGATAGTTATACCAAGTGGAAGCGAAACACATCATGTTAGCGCACTGCCAATAGCTAAGTCTAGCCCAATGGTCAGGGTTACCACCTGCCCCACATTGTGAGGGACAGTACCCATCTGGGCAGTTGTGTCCATACCAAAACCTTTATAAATGTAAAATATCCTGCGACCGTATGACATAATTATGTCCCACATCTCTTGTAATAGTCACATACAATAGTTATTTCTGTATGTAACATAACTACATGCTACAAGAAATAGAATAAGCAAGTAAACGAAACAGAAGAAGCATCCTAAACTGCTACAACAATAAGCTTACATTTAGGCATAAAACAAAAGTACTATCCATTGTATTAACCGTGGGTATGTGTTGGCCTGTAAAATCTGATGTGTGTCTGGAATATATCCCATCCAGGCCATATGAAAAGTTGGCAACCCTACCAATGGTCAGAGCATTCGGCCAAAATCTGCCCATTTGTGGTCCAAGCCGTCCTTGTCAGGATGGGTCAAAGATGAACGGGTATTACCCGGGTCTACCTACCATGTCATGAAAGATACGTATTTGCATATACCTATGTGTGTGATGTATAGCATGTGGAAGGTGAAAAATGCTAGGGTAATCCTCACAACCATACAGGTACCAGAGATATGTAGTGTATGCAATGTGTTCCCTTGACCTTGTCATGGGCCATCAACCAGAGAAGGGATGGATGGAGTGTGTGGAATATGGGTGTGGGGAGATGGGCAATGTAATAATCTGCAAAGGGGAGACTGTGTTGGATGCACAATATGTGAACTGGAGGTGTATGAGGGAGCAGTCGATGAATCAGAAAGAAACACAAAGAACAAACATACACATCCACAATACAACCTGACAGGCCATACTGTAGAACACAATCACACAAACATATGAATATTAAAATGTGTGATACACATGTACAGAAATGTCACCGGCACATACCCACATAATGGTCTGGATGAAACTGAGCCATCCAATTACAACACACCTGGATGCATAATTGAATACCCATCATCCCCTCTACAGCACACAACCCCCCCATTCCTGAAAGTCCACCAAATCCAGCCATACTCGGGCTGCTAGCTTGGCGTAGCCATATCTGCACATAGTGGCCACTACTCATATCTAGAAGGCAGTGTCACCCTAGGCAGTGTCAGGATTGCAAACTATGTATCCCTTGCATGTAAAACCCTATCACATTTTCGTGAATCCAAAAAAATCTAAGGTTATTGGCTTGTTCAATTTTTGGATATCCCTCATGGGATAAGTATCCTGTGTAAACATCAGACTTGGTATCACGACACAATGTCCAATCCTGTAGACATCTAGACACAAGTTGTATGTGCAGTAGTGGTTCACGAGACAGCTCAGCCTCCAGCCGGTCATGCAAAACCTACTACCCGGGATTAAACACCTGACCGTAATCACAGCTCCCCACATGAATTATCAAGAAAATATACTTTACACAGTCGCATAGTGGCATTTGGATATAGGGTGATTAAGGCACTGATGTAAGCAGGGTACCTCCTGTCCCACTTTGTGAGTGACAGTCCCTGTTTGGGTAGGTGTGTCCTGACCAAGAATGATACAATGGCAAATGTCCTCTGATTGTCGGAAACAACTATGTATCATATTTCATGTAACAGTTATTTCTGTATGTAAAATATGTCAATCTTACAAGAAACAGAATAAGCAACTAAACTGCTACAAGAATAAGCTCTCATCTAGGAAAATAATTAAAGTTCTAAACCCTGTACTGACCGTGGGTATGTGTTGGCCTGAAAAATCTGGTGTGTCCCAAATATATCCCATCCTGGACATATGAAAATGTGGCAACCCTACCAATTGTCAGAGCATTCGCACAATAACTGGCTAGCCACTTAATCCCTCCTAAAACAAGTGACCTTCGGAGGAAAGGTGTTGAATGACACTTGAATGAATAATGACAATAATTAAGAGTAATAGATGCTTTTAACTTCAGAAAATAAGTATTAATGCATATGTTCTGAATCTGTCAACACATTTCAAGTTAATAGTACTAATATTGTAAAAGTGTCCGTGATTGTCCCTGATTTATCCTTGCCTTGTCCCTGTCACTGTTGAAATTAGTCCCCTGAATGGTTGAGAGGTCTGTACACATATGTACACAAACCAGCTGTCGCATTTGTTGCCAGTACTGTTGAATACCTGTAGTGAAGTCATATATCCTAACTGCCATCCATACAGAATGTAACACGGATGGTGTAGTGGTTAAACCGGTGACTAATGTGTGTCTGTTTCTGGGTCCAAGCCATGTAAGGGCCGCTAATTTTATGTAATGGCCAGAATAATATCCTTCAGATATAGGGAGGTAAAGGCAGCAGGGATGTGCAGCGGACATTCAACTGTATGGGAAATGTAAATAGGTATGTAGGTGTATATGTGTGTATGTACAAACAGATATATATATATATATATATATATATATATATATATATATATATACATATATATATGAATGAATGAACATGGTCACAATAAAGCATTCGTAATGAATGTGAAGGGAAACACCAGTGGAACCCCTCGCACCCCATATTATGTAGTGCCGACATAATAATCTGGTCAGAGGTGTCCAAACCCCTGCGTCTGTAAACACAGGTAGAATGTTAACATTGGGACTAACTCTGTCCATGTGCTAATTCTGACTTTTAAACGGGTACAGGGCAGTTCTGGTCTCCAGTATGACAAGCCTAAACCCAAATGACCACATGAAAACCCTGACAATCAAACACCCGTATGTGCCAGGACTATAAGTTTTGGAGTTCTGAATATCCTTAGAGTGAGTAAACATGCAGCATAGGTCCAGAGCAGTAGGGAATAGGGAATGTCGCATGTGTAGTACTGTGGTTTTCCCAGCAGGTAAATGGATGCCTGCTGTGTAAGTGAAGCATTGAGGCATATGTTAGGGTAGCTGTGAACCATGGGTATACATATAAATGAAGCAGAACACCAATA
>NC_056739.1:1640731751-1640784251 GCF_019279795.1 Protopterus annectens | reverse complement strand
ATATATATATATATATATATATATATATCTAGATATATACATATATATATATATATATATATATATATATATATATATATATATATATATATATATATATATATATATATATATATATATATATATATACACAAAAAAAATATATATATATGTTGCTGTAGATATACACATGTACATAACTAGGTTACGTTACAACTATTACGGGTAACATATGTTCAGACCGGGCATATGTTAGTGGGAGGTCCAATAAACAAATGTTTATCTCCCACACCTCCCCAGCTATGCCAATGAGACATAGAGACATGCAATAAAGGTAAATACACTACTGCTTTCCAGACCACCGGCAGGAAAGTACCTGTCGGAGAGATCTGCAAGCTCTACACTTTATACATGAATCATGGGGTCCCTTGCGGGACACTAAAAATTCGCCATGCAGGTGAACCTATGATGATTGATGTAACTAGAATGTAGCTGTACATGGAACAGTAGGTTGTGCAAGTCTGATAACACATGGGTTGACAAAACGTATGACATGTGTCCTGAAACCGGGAGAGTGGGCAGTGTGTAGGGGTGTGTTCATACCCCAGCTGCACTCACAGTAAGGATGAGTCATGAGTGCTATAGAGGGGTGTCAGGTATGGAAATCATGGGTATGCAATAATGGGTGTAAGTGTGCAGGTGGTGGTTGGCAGAGATGTACTAGGCCCGCCCCGTGGAAGTAATTAATATTCCTATGTGGGCAGAGCAGATGCCCATACCTCCCAAACCTGAAGAGCACATCTACTGGATAGTCCGTAAACCATTGGGGGAACACATAGGGACTGTATCAGTGCCCTGTACCCGATTATCATGGACGTCCGTGATTATGAATCAGAATCTAACACAGTCCTAACTAAACCCTTCCAGAACTAGTGATATTAGGTGGACAGGTGGCGGAATGCATGTAATGACTAATGACAACATGTATGAGTCATAAACAGCATGTACCTCGACAAATGTGAATGAATACATATGCCCTGTGACTGTCAATGTGTCAGGTTAATAGAACCAATCATCTAAATGTGTCCTTGAGAGTGTTATGCAGTGTCCCTGATACAATGTTCATTCTCCCCCATTCGTATTTGAGGTCTGCTAGTGACGGAAAGTGAATATTTCGCCGACTACCTTATGTAGATGATAACATAAAAGGTTGGGGTTACCACCTGTTCACCTTTGTGAGGGACACTCCCCTCTGGGCAGTTGTGTCCTGCAAAATGGATGTTATTATGGCACATGGCCTGTGATTTCAGGCAAAGAATCCATATATTGTCTGTAGTGGTTGTATAATACGATTATGTTGCATCTGAAACACATAGATGTTATAGGAAACAGTATTAGCAACTACAATGCTACAAGAATAACCTTTACTTATGCAAACCGGTGCAGTAGTAAATTTTCTTCTGGCTGTGGGTATGTGTTGCCTTGCCAAATCTGACATCTCTAAATATAGGTTCTATAGGGCTGCCACCTTTACAAATGGCCAAAGTGGGACCTGCTCTGTAGAAATGTCAGATGTACCAGGTCAGGACATACCTACAGCCGTGCATAGTACAGAAATATACATATTAGCACAAATCAAAGCTTAGTCTAGCAGCAGTCAAGTTGCTTATGCTACTTCACATAACATATAGAAGTGTTATTTATACAATAACTGTTACATGCAACTATTAGAGAAATGTAGAATATAATATTGTCCTGTAATCAGGATATTTGCTATGCCTAGATTATTTTTGCATGACACATACGCCTAAGGAGGGACTGTCCTACGCAAAGTGGGACAGGTGTTAATCCTAAAGTCTCACTTTGGCCAATTTAAGAGGTGGAAAACCTACAATAGGTATGCGGTAGCATGACCCAGCAGATGGATGTGGTTCCCAAAACACCTTTACTTGCCTGCATTGCAGAGTATTGGTTCACGTGTATCAGCCAGATGGGAGCAGATTGTATGAGGAACAAGCATATAATATGATTAACTCACTGGACAGGCCGCCAATTCCGTACAGTCGAACGACATGCCGTTGCCTAATGGTCAGCCATACTGGATACTGTAATCATGTAGTCAGAGGTAATAGGCATCACAAGGGATTGTGCCCACCCAGTGTGAGTGACAAATGCAAGCACCAGTGTCGGTGCATTTGAAAGTAAGGGAGCGAGCAGGTGTAATCATGTTTGGCTACCAGTATGTGAGTATTACACTGTTAAAGAAATGTGGAGTCTAAACAAGTATAAGAAGCTGTAACCAGAGATCAGCAGTGCTTAACACTGTGCAAACCCACGCACAACTCCTCCCAACTGCTGCAATGTGCCTTACTCACTCCGTATCCAATGGCCTTGTTCTGGCCGCAAACAAAGAACCATCCTTTACAAGTGTTGGTAGCAACAACC
The DNA here is from genome assembly GCF_019279795.1 of Protopterus annectens. Taxonomy (NCBI): domain Eukaryota; kingdom Metazoa; phylum Chordata; order Ceratodontiformes; family Protopteridae; genus Protopterus; species Protopterus annectens. The sequence goes on along the minus strand of NC_056739.1, from coordinate 1,640,781,827 downwards.
TGCACACACAGCTAATCGGAATTACCAATATACCATGGAAAATATACAGACAATAGACAGTACCACCCACATACCATACAGTACAGTCATCCAACAGTATAGCAATGTACCGGTAGATATGTCCGGACCACTGGTGATTGCAAACCTGGCCGTCTTGTGTTTAAGTGTGTGAGCATGCCCAGTATGACCATTACGCATGTTGTTGACTGACATTACTGTCATACCTTCATGTGTTTGAGCATGCCCAGTATGGTCAACTGGATCGCATGTGTTACATGTCCAGGAAGTCAGTACTGTGGTGCCAACCTCTGCGTTGTACACTGACATGTGGCATGCTGTGTTTGCAAGGTATCCATCAGTCATGTGGCATTCACTGTTGCTACATTTCTGCACATCATGGGGGGGCATCCAACTGTATCCACATTCCTACACAGCACTGGGGGGGACGCACATGACTGTTACATGTGTACGTTGGAAGGGGAGCACAGCTGACAGTTGTACACTTTTGCTACTACTGTACTGGTATGTCAGGTACTCCATTTCAGTGTGTGGACCTACCTAATGTGCTGGCTAGAGGGATACCAGTGTACTCCAGATCTTAGCTTTAATTACCAACATATTAGTTTCAGACGTCCTAGCCTTCACAACCTACATCCAACTGCCTGGTCTGCTGTAGTCTGTCTGTGGGTGTCTGTGGTGGGGGGGTCATCCATTGGGCATATTCAGAGGCCATTGTACAGCATTTGTCTGTGTTGGTCTACACCTGTCCAGCTGGTTGAGACTTGTGTGGGCTATATGGACACACATGATGTTCAGCCCATAACCTGCAATGGGTTAGGACACCCTGTGTACTACTGGCTACTACTGTGACCCTGATATGTGCTACAGATGTCATGGTACCACTATGGATGTGTACTGTCCACTGCCCTAACATTCAGCCACCAAAGTCCCTTACATGCTCACATCCATACCATAGCTACAGATAAAAACATATTCTAAAACAACTGCCAATTGGTAGGTTGAGTAACTTACCCTGAGGATATTCCAGACCTGAGGATGGTGCTACAGAGCTGCCTATGTCGGATGAACACAGTGCACTTCCTATACATGGCTGAGCACAGGTAGTGTCATGTTTGGCATCCCTTTTACTATCTGTGCTAGTAAGAGAGGGTGACATTCCCTGGTACCTACTGTGTCAGTGCATATGCTATGCGTTGCCTCTTTGCCAAGGCCAGGTCATACTGGGCTCACCTCCTTCCGCCTACTGGGTCCGGCTCAGGTAGTTCCTCCTCCAAGTCACTCTGTGTCTGTACAGGCCTTGGCATTGGTGGGGGGCTGTGTGGCCCTGCCCCATGCTGTTCCTGCTACAACTGTTTCCACAGGATCATATTGTGTAGCATAGCACATACCATAACAATTTGGGTGCATGCAGCTGGTGAATACTGCAAGGCTCCACCAGATGTGTCCAGACACTGGAACCGTGACCTGAGCATCCCAAACACATGCTCAGTTATATGTCTTGCCTGTGCGTGTGCCTCATTATGGTGTAGTTGTTCAGGTGTGTGTGCATTTATGATGGGTGTCATCAGCCACCACTCCAGTGGGTACCTAGCATCCCCCACTAGGTGACCGTAGGGGATTTCCATATTGGCAAAGATGTGGTACAGCTGTGTCAGATGCCATATATCAGAAACGTCATAGCTTTAAGGGCAGCCAGCACATACATTCAGTATAATGCCCTGGGCTTCGCATACAACCTGGCAGTTGATGGAGGGGATGCCCCTGCGGTTAATTTAGGCCCTACCCCACTCACCGGGTTGTTCTTTGATGCATATGTGCATGCAGGCTATAGCACCCACTACCCCAGGTTAGTCTGCCATTTGGTGGAAGAGACGCATATTGTTAGTCAACACCTCACGTGTGTTGAGGAAATGTATGTGCTCACTGGCATGTGGTGACATGGCATCCAGGAACTGGTGGAATACTCTGGATGCAGATGCCTGTGACATCCTCATGATATAATCAGTTGTGCTTTGGGAGGTACCTGTGGCTAGTATACCTAGGCCTACACATACCTTGCTATCCACTGGGATGGGTTTCCATTGGCCAGTTCGATGTGTCAGGTGTGGCCAGCACAGCTCAACAATCTGCTGTAGGAGGTCTCTGTCCACCTCATAGCACTCCACTATCTCCATCTCATGTAACCCCTGGTAGGTTAACCTGGGTCTGTACAGTCTTCTCTGTCTCCTCACTGAGGGTTGTTCAGCAGCATTCACATCCTCACCACCCTCAGCCTCCTGCACATGTTGGTTTATGTTGCCTGGTGCAGCCCTTCTCATTTCGTTGGATTGTTTTGTAATATTTCCCCACGTGTATACACCGGTGGTGTAGAGTGTGGAAAAAATCCATGTGTATGTGCTTGCTCACTTTATCATAGTGTTCTGGGCCGGACTGGGCCTGTAATCTGCTGATTGTGCTAATTATCACCTGTTTGTGCAGCTTGTTCACCTTAACTACTCTCCTACTGCTGTTGTCCCTCCCAATTGCACTAGGCAGGTATAGACACACTCCTAGCTTAGGTGTGCTAAGGCAGGAGCAATCCCAAGACACAGGGCTCCAATGTACAGTATGCCTGACACCTCCCCATGCTTTCACCTATATTCGAGTCCTGCACCTGGCTATCTATACACATACACTCTTGGGATCTGCATCACACCCTGGGGATAAACGGGATTCATTATTTTCCACCTTGTTTTCATAGTATTGTCCTCTAATGCATAGTTACATGACCCATATTGAGCCTCCAAAATTATAACCACTGCTTACTGTCATGCTGATCCACACACAACTGGTTAAAAGCACCATACTATCACCGTATTCAATGTCCCTTGTTCTTCCCAGCAACAAAATAACTGGTCTCTACACACCTCGAACATTGGACTCTACACACCACAGACGATGTGCTTTACCACTAAGCCATGGTAGATATACATACATCTGAGGTGATCAGGTACAGATCATCCAGCACAGGCATTCAACAGTATAGGACATGTATTCCATCATGTAGATTTATGTGTGCTAATGTCTATATATATATATATATATATATATATATATATATATATATATATATATATATATGTATATATATATATATATATATATATATATATATATATATGTATATATATGTACACACATATACACATATACATATACACACACATACGTAGATATAGAATATATATCACAACAGCGGACCACGTGACACCAAAGCATTAGACAAGAATGAAAAGGAAACCACATGCACTTCCTGCATTATGTACTGGTGTTAATATCAAGGCAGGTGTGTTTCGTTGCATCACATGGGTCAGACTGTATTAAAGGTAAGATTAGGGCTGCTGACATTTACTCACCAGACCTATTGGTGAATGTATGTATATGTCTTGCCAACCCAGTTTCTTGGACGATTGTGACATTTATGGACACTATATATGAAAACAACAAAACACGCTCAACACATCCTCGAGCTAGCTACTCACAGATACCAACACATAGGATATGACTGCCAAACACACACACCTGTCATGCCTTGGAATAGAACACCTGCCGGTTTATTCTATCACACTACAGCATTACGCAGTTACAGAACACACTACCGAGATTACTGGGACACAGCACTCCCAGAGGCATACTTCTAGGTGGGTGACATCATCAGCAATGGAAAAGACGCCGACAGGGATTGTATAGAGTGTGAGCAGTCTAAAAGCATATTACTGTCCCCAGGCAGACGGAGACAAACACACGCCAGTGGTATGATCAGGACAACTGCCTATCTACGGCCCACTATTACAATACTACATAGATACGAGACACTCCACAGACACTACACCTTTCAAGACTGTCAATATGACCTTCTAGGAATGCAGACATTGACATGGATGCCGGCAGTTACGATGTACATTCCTGTAAACCAGTGTGTTCAATGTAGGAATCCATTCTGAAGTGGGGTATGGCCATCTGTTGCCTGGACAACCACTATACCGACACTAGGTGTTACTGAGCAGGCTCACACACTTAGCAGCACACGTCCGTTTGGAATGCACTATGTGTCCATCTACATAACATCAAACTGGGCATGCTCACACACTTAGTAGCAAAGGGCTGTTTTGTATGCACTCTGATTCTAAACATGGAAGGGCACAGTTTGTCGATAGTTGTCATTGTTAGCATGAATGCTGCACTACATATATCTGACACCGGTCTTCTACACAACGTCTGCTGCTGTCCGTCACCTTAGATGTACCAATCTAAACCTGGCACACTAATACCACCCGTGGTGATGTCCTGCCAGGAGTGGCTGCTTCGCCCATATAGTGCCATTCATAGACGAATGTCCTGAGACCAGGTTAACACCCTGACACCTAGATGACAACTGCATTGCATGTGTATGCTAAACAGTGCTAGATGTGTAGCATTCATAAACGCAGCTGCCAATATAGATCCATCAATGGGGAATACTGACATCTGTGCAGTGAGGAACACCTGGCTGAAGGCTCAGTTGTGCACAAGAGCACTACCACCGTATACCTCGGATACAGACATGTGGGCCATAACACCATTTTGGACCGTTCCAGGTGGTGGTGTCCCCACGTACATGAAGGCCACTCACATGTACTGACCAGTACACCCTCAAGAGCCATCACAGATGTGTCAGGTGCAGATCACAGAGTCAAAAGCCACATTCTAGGATGTAGCCCTCAGACATCACCATGTCCTTGGACCAGCAAAACACATCCATACATGTGGCAGAACATATATTAGTACAACACCATGTGACCCATGACCAGTGGACTGTACCTAGCTCTACAGCAACTGTGCAGACTACCCATGTACTGACACAGTTGCATCATGTGTTATGCAATGCAATGATACCACTGTTCGTAACCAGGTTGGCTGTATACATTGGGCCCTGGGTCATATACAGCTGTAACAGATGACTGTTGCTATACACCAGTAAACACCCTCATGTTTGGATATGACATACATGTACCTGCCGTGGATATGTACATGCCACACACACACACACAACACATATGTACATAGCATAGCTGTTGCTGTCCTTCATGCAATTACACACATGCACATGGAAGGTAGGTCCATGGCTGTTGAATGCTAAGAGTACATAAAGTGTGATAGCAATGTTAACTGAATTAACATTCCCTCTGTACTGGTTACCCATGACAACTACCATATCATACAACAGTCCATGTGTCATGTATGTCAGCACACATGTCCACCAATTGCACTGCCTACAAACATGGCTAAATGACAGGAATGTAGGGCCTACACACATGTACATGTAGTGGTGTGCATTCAGCTACCATGTGTGAGCAGTAACTGATGTTTGCAGGTGATCTGTGTCTTACTACAACGTGCAGTTGCAATGCAGCCCCATCACTGCCAACTATATATGGTGAAATACTGACAGTATGTTAAGATGTACATCAGGTATGGATGGACGTGTGGACATAAAGTGGTGGGCCATCTTTGCAGATGGATGTTTGCTGAAGACAGCTCACAGGTGTGTCACAAGCTGTCCTACCGTAACATGTGCAAACACTAAGCTATGTTTCTGTTAATTGAAGGGGAAGACATACAACCTACACAGTGGTCAGGGTGTCACTGACTGTAAATCACTTGACACCTGTAACACTTAAGACCTCCCATGTGCATATATCAGCACAATTGCCAAAGGTAGCATTGGTACACATTGTAATGCAGGCAATACTGCTGCATGTTTGTCATACATATCATAAGATAGCAGGTGTTTGATTCACAGTAATGCCATGTGTGTTTGCTTTTGTGTCCATATATGCCACGTATGGTGGGGAATACATCCCAGTTGTTACACACCCCTGTACACTGTTGTAGAGATCTGTACATACTGCAGTGTAGAAAGCAAGACATAGGCAGGGGTGGGGTGTGTATCACACACATGTGAGCTATCTGTATGTACATGACATAGGTGCATTCAATTGTGGACTCCACAGTGTGTGTGTGTATGTATGTATGGCTGTCTGTTCCATGGAGTGAGATGTATGTTACCATAGTGAACAGATAGGACACCTAACCCCTCCAGGTGATGCAATCTACTACCCTGTTGATGCCATCGATCTTAGGCATTACTGACTACCTGTACATGTTCATTCTCTGTGTTGCATCATGTGGGTGCAGAGTACTGTATTGGTGACTACCACATAGGCAGGGGTCCTCACCTCAACACTATCAAGTTTGTGTGTGTTACAGTGTTGTTGACCCCGTGAGTGTGGGCGTGTTACTGTGTATGAATACATGTGTGCGAATACATGTGTCTGTGTGTGTGTGTGTGTGTGTGTGTGTGTGTGTGTGTGTGTGTGTGTGTGTGTGTGTGTGTGTGTGTGCGTGTGTGTGTGTGTAGTTGTGTGTTCTCATCGTGTAATGTGAATGTGTATTACTGCTACACAGTGAGGCCTCAAGCTATCAACTGGCCTCTACCCTTGTCATCAGCTAGACCGCTATGTAAACTCCCCGCCCCATGTAACTGTACCTGTGATGTCACCCGGTATGGATGTCATGTCTCTAGCCACTGTAGCTTAGTACACAGCTCACATGCTTTTGGATCAGTAGATGTGTAGACATCTTTGGAATGTCAGCCTTTCTAACAGTGAGGTTGAAGCTATGTATAGCATGCTGGTATTGCCATACATGCCTGTGAGTAGTCCACATTTATACATGGGAAACTGCAAACACTGGTACTCAATGGCACATGCAATTAGACCTGAAGGAGGGAAGCAAGACATCATTACCAACATGCTGTTACTGTTGTTACCAAGACACATACTGTGAACAGAAAACAATGTATTCTAAACCTGCACTGCATGGTATGTCTGCTGCATGTCAACAGTACACAACAATTATAATCTACACTTATCTCCCTATTATGTTCACCCTGTGCATCAGACCATATGAGCATGTCCCTGCACCGATGGTGTGGATGACAGGGATGTGGCACAGGCATCATCATATGCACAGGGTGATAATTTTGCCAGGGGCCTAGGTTGCACCAGTGGATGACATTATGTGTGTGGGTTAGGGCCTGTGATCTAATTGGCCATGTGTGGTTGTTATGCATGTGAGTGTTGCGGTGCCTTACAGATGTTTCTGGTGTGTGCGTGTATGTGTGCTCACAGTTCTGCCATGTGTCTGGTCTACACAGGGGTATTATTGACAGCTCCAGACTGTACAGACCAGGATTTACAGCTCACGGTGTCCGGCCACAGCCATGTGACCTGTTCCTGCCAGGTGTTGCATGGGCATTACCAGGCAGAGGTGCAGATTGGGTACTGTCCATTGACACATGTCCACTGAAACCGTGTCCCTATTGGGACCATCCAGGGCCATGTCCACATGGCCTGCTGTGTCTGGTGTGGACATCACAGCACCAGCTGTACTGCTGCTACCACCACTATGGGAGAGGGCATGTGAGGTAGCTCATTCATGCAGACCTGCACCAGGTGATGTAGCTGGCCTACGTCCATGTGCCCTATGCCTCACTCCTACCAGATGTTCCAGCGCAGACAGCTCACACTCACGGATTGTCATGCCACAGTCAAGGATTCCAACCATGTCACCCAATCATCTGTCCAAAACATCAGCAATCTGCTGTTGAGCATTTGCCAATGCCTGGATGTTGTCAGTTAAAGAATGGATAGCAGCCATCTGAAGCCTCTGCCCTTCTCTGTTCTGCCATTCAGCACATGCCTGTGCTGCCATTACAGTCTGAAATATGCATCTGGTGACACCAGCTGCTGCACTCTGTCCTGCAGGGGCATGTTGGCCAGAGGTCCTCCTACGAGCAGCACTGGCCACATGCCTGTGTGGCACATCTCCAGTCATTTGACTGACACCATGGTGTGAATACACACCTTCCGTAGCCACCACACGTTCCTGTTCCAAGCTACTACATGCTAACTGTCCTTCCTATATGGCCACTGGTAATGGGTATGTGTTGGCATGAGATCTGTGTGCGGGGATGAGGGGGATATAGGTGGAATGACAACCAATGGCACCGATTCAGCCCCTGAAAACCCTGCCTGTGCCTCAAGCATATGTTCTTCATCACTGCTAGAGTCTGTGGGGACACTAACATCAGATGGACCGCAGGAGGTAACGCACCTACATCACCTGTGAAGGCAAACAAAGACTCTGCATTACAATACAGACACACACACACACACACACACACACACACACACACGCACACACACGCACACACACACACACACACACACACACACACACACACACACACACACACACACCATGCATGTGATTTGACAGAAGGCATGCAACATGCATGTGATACAGCAGATGGCATGCAGCTCAGACAATAATAGTGGTAGTTATCATAGATCCCTGGGTTGCACACAACAGCAAGCATGCGTCAAAGCAGAAGCCATGCATTTCACACAATCATGGTAGTAAGCATGCATCCCTGAGTTACACCATGTGGACGAGCACATGTTAACAGTACACGTGGCTGATGTGAGGCATATGACCTTGACATTAACATGTAGTATGACATGTAATCTGCTGACATGTGCATTGACATGCATACATGTTTGACACAATGGTGTCCTGTCACATGTACAGTGGTGTAATGGTGTCACATTGCAGTGTTGTCTGTGTACCCTACAGATAAAATGCACTTTTAGCAGATGTGCATGACCATTGGAGGATATTATGAGGCATCTATATTGCTATACAGTGTGAAGTACAGACACATTGCCATTGCATGGAATCATGAGGCGTCTCTATTGCTATACAGTGTGGATTACACACACAGTGCATAGCCATGACTGTGTGCATACACAATACATATATACTGTGGATTGTGACCCACGTTGCTGAGGTGTATATACACTGAACCATGATATGTAATGTGTGACACAGGTCACCGAAGGACATATGGATGACACCCCTGTACATCTGCAAACATATTTTAGCTGCCTGGCAACCATGTCCACACATAGCAGACTTGTCAATTCACCATGTCCCACATGACATTTGTGTACCACACACACGAGGTGCATGGCTTACAGTGATGTCCAACAGCAGCAAGGGAAATGTACTTCATCTTTGGCCTGATGTGGTTGTCTGTGTATATATGTGGATGCTGTACAGGTGACTACTGTCATGCTGTGACACATTCATGATGTTCAACGCATCTTATGTGGTCAAATTAAGTGACGCCTCCACAAGCTGTGCACAGGCTTGTAGGATGTCCAGTGTCCCACATCTGCAATATAACCATTCAACAAAGGCTATAGTTGGACCATGTGTAGCCAATGTACAACAGGGTGTACACACAAGCACATCATATCTACTGTGTGTTGCTACATGTCTCTGGCAATCCTCCATGGCCATGTGTGAACATGTGTTGGCCAAACAGTTGTGATGGCCATCTATCTCACATGTCTGTGTTGCCCCATATGACATACACCCATAGATGTCAGATACTCCACTGTCCACAGGGTTATGCAGACAAAGGGTTGTATGTTTGGTATGTGGGGTATGTTTTATGGGATAGTGAGACAATGTTGCAGCTGGGCCACTACATGTCATGGACATGTCAGATGGCACATCACAATGTGTGCACTCATTGCAGGGGCATATTGCACAATGATGAATCCTGTGGGCTGCCCATACTCCAGCTCTCTGTGTAGTACTGTTTGTGTACCCCACATGTGTTGTTCTGATGTATAGTACATATTCCTACATTGAACAACACCTCTACCATTGTATGCACAGGTGTCCACACATCTAGTAATGACAGTTTCTGTGGTTTCATGTCAGTGTTTCACTTAGTTTGTAAGTATTGCACATGAGTAGCCAGTGTGATGGATTAAAGATGCAACCTGTATATTGTGACCAGACCATACATTATGTGTATATGTGTTAACTGGCCACATGGCGAATAGATCTGTGCATTAACATGCCTGATACTTATAACTGTCTCATCTGCAACAGCCTGCTGTCTCTGCAGAATGCTAGAGGTACCTATATAGGGGTGACACAGCAGTATGGTCATTATCCACGACTGTATGACAGCTACAGGGTGCAATGTGCATGATAACGCATTCACCAGTACAATAGGATATACTATGGAATATTCACACATGTGTGCATACACAGAGTAGCATACTATAGTATGCAGCATATGTATATACATGTCTTGCATATGATGTTACATTACATATTGTACAGTGACACATGCAACTATATGGGATGTGCAGTAGTGACTTACCAGGCAACTCCAAGCACAGTGGTTGAGAGATACCCACCTCCACAATGGCAGCTTGGGTTTGTGGATGCTGTTCTGATGGTGACCCCAGGTTGGCCAGTAGCTCCTCGGTACGTGTGAGTGGGGGCTGGGTTGGTGGCCCACCACCTGTTGCACCTTGTTCTCTGGTGATTGCATTCACACGCTGTTTTATACATCTGATCAGGCCTGTGCAGTGTCTGTGCACCTGCTGGCATGTGCGGTTATGGCCATCCACATAATTAACCCTCCTGTGAAGTTCCTGCCACAGGTCATCACTCTGCTGTGCATGCTGTGGCACATGGCTAAACAAGACATCATAGTTGTCTTGGAGGTAAGAAATAAGGGCCTCATCCTGCATGCGGGTACAGGCTGGGAGCCTTGCTCGAGGCATATCTGGAAAACATAATGATGAAGACAAGTCACAGTATCTCAGGGATGCACAGAATTACAGCTGTAGATTCATGTGTATCACATTTAGTACATATGAACAGTTGTCTTTGCAAATCTTCATGACACTGACACCACTGAAGTTTGTGTCACCCAATGGGGTTATCACCATACATGTGTGTCACCTGATTACATTGCTCATACTCCATGTGGATGCTGTCTTGATGTGGGCATGTCTGTTTGCCTGTATTGGTGTTCTTACCTATCAGCACATGCCTGGATGTGTCCACATTAATGCTGTCAACCTTGATGCTGTGTATATGTCACATATCAACACATACACTGCCTTAATGGACATGACCTGTAACAATGCAGACATGCACATGGAAGCCTTTACATGCATGTGTTTTGCCATATACATCTACACGGCACTGTACATCAGTTCAACATCCTGCCACTTATCGCCTGTGTTGCACATGTGATACACATGGGACAATGGCTAGCCGGATGGTATTTGCAGGGAAGGTTATCAACTATAGCATGTACGGCCAAGGTCATGTAGTAGTCTGTATGCCCTGAGCGTAGGATGTAGGGTTTTCTAGCTGTAGCTGACAGCCATGTTTCTGGCGCCAGGTGAAGCAGTGCCATATAATTGATCCAGACAGTTAATGATACATCTAACATGCGGTCATCACACCATGTCAGACAGAGGTGAAATGTGCAGCTTTGCTGGACAGGGTTGCATAGTATGGCAGGAATATGTAACATGCATGACATAAGGATCTGTCCAGCATGTGGCGATCCTTGTACTAGGAAGGTGGATGTCCATGACATATGTATTTCAGATCAGGTTATGTACGTGTAGCATGTCCAACATCACAGTGTTGGACATGTTTTTATGCAGGGTAGGCATCATGCTACATAGTGGAGATGAACATTGTAAAGGCTGGTGTCGCCCATCCGTTGCTTTTTTAAAGCTGTCTTGCTATGTTAAACTCCTTTAACATAGTGAGACACTTTGTAAAAAGCAACAGAGATCTTGCTTTCTCCGTTGCTTTTGCCCACTGCTCTGATGTACTGCGTAAGCATACGCATGTGCAGTACATCAGGACTGCCACAGAATACAGACAGCTGCAGAAGGGCACCAAGGAGGCATTATACAATGCCATTATTTAAGAATAATAATTATTTTATTTTTTAAATAATGTCATTGCATAATAGCAATAACCCACTTCTGGGTGTGGGTAATGCTGGATTTACCCACAGTTGTCTTTGTTTAGCCACTTGGGTTTCGCCCTCATGAACAAACCACACAAACCATGGGTAAATCCAACATTACCCACACCCAGGTGTGGGTTATTGATATAATATAGTCTCCATATCCTTTGTTCATAACGTTTGGTCGTGGCAGAATGTGTGATTGCTATGGTCCATGTTGTGCACATATTTGAAAACTTCAACTGCTGTATACGGCATACCCATGGATTCAGGAATGCACACACTTCCAACAACCACATTACCGTTCACAGACTCCAAACCCCACAATACCGAACACTCAAACTCGCGACAGTCAAACTCCTGGAGCTAACATAAACACAGAACACACACACACGCACACACAGACAAACTGCTCCCTATCACATCCAAACAAACCATCCTACACTACGTATGGCCAGGTGGGCATGCCCCATACACACCCCATGTGGGTGACTGCGACCCCCACACCACACCTACTGTAATAATCTACCTCCAAGATAGCACAAACAGACACACAAAGCAAACACACACACGCACACACATTACAGTCCCACGGAAACACACACTGCACCCAGAACACACACTTACACACACTACAGCAATCAGAAACACACTTAAATGCAGTACCTACCTGGACCGCAGCACCAGAAGCACTAACTAAATGTCCCTTAACATCGTGATAATAGTACTCGTGGTTCTAGTGTTCCAGTACTGTGGTCTTTTGGTCTTTAAGCCCCGTGATTACACGTGTCGGTATGTAAAGCATTTGGTATTTGGTAGTATCCTATTTATATGTACCTCCATGGTTGTGTACATGTTGTTAACCTATCTATATATTTGCATATATATGTATATCCCCATATATCGACATATATCTCTCTATCACCCTTTCTATCTCTGTATTATATATATATATATATATATATATATATATATATATTTATAGAGAGAGAGAGAACACACCTTTTGTTGGGTACATGGTGGTGTATACTATTTCCTGAACTCTGCCCTTTTGTGTTTTAACTTGTCACAATACACACCTGCCATTGGCACATCTCAGGTAGCTTAGTGGTAGGGTGATTGTGTACATGGTTGCGCGTTCTACTCCTGGCAGTGTTCATTTTACCTCTCAGAGCAGGCACCATTAGCACAAGGGTGAATAACACAGATTTCAGTGGTTTTGGCCAGCTTTGCCCGTGATCTGCATGATATTCAGCAAAGCTGAGACCTGTTTTGTGCATATCCATGTAGTCATGTTTAAACGATGCTTACCGGCACTTGCTGGCGCATAGACCCACTAATATGTGCTTAAACATGCTCTAATGACCTGCATCCAACATCCATTATTCAGGACATCAGAATTAGGTAACAGCCCTTGCAGGTCGTGGAACCGGGGACATGCATGAGACAGTCAGTGGCTTTACCACTGGGGCATCTGAGATATGTACAAGTGTTATTGTGTTTAGTATGTGGACTGTACTACGGCTGTTCCTCCATACTGCAAACAAATGTGTAACTCAGTTAGTTTACATATGGATGATACCTATTAATGGTATGTCCAAGTGATGCTTAATGGATGTGCTCCAGCTATGGGAATCCATGTCACAGTGAGCCACACACTGTAATGTGCTACACCTTGCCACAACCATAACCGGAGAATGCTGGGGTGACAGATACCTGTCATGGGTACTCCCCATGCTTTGGAACTACATCCCTGATTACATTATATGGAGCCCCTCATTAACACACCAGGGAATCCTTGCAGAGTAGGTGGAGAACAGTGGTTACACCCCAGGGATCCTGCAATTGGCTCTGCTCCACAGAGGGACAGTTAGTTAATCAATGGGTTGGCAACAGCAGACACATTTTGGCTAGGCTGATGAATGGCCTTTGACAATTAGGCATGTACCTACCAATGTACCTAGGAACCTATACATACAGTATCAACACATGCTGCTAGCTTAATTTACTGTTCAGGTGTTGACTTACCTTGAACCAAAAGCTATTGTGTGTGCAATAGTTGAGGGCTGCCTATGTAGGATGCACACAGCAGACCACCTATACATGACAATTTACAGGTGGTCGTGTGTGTGTGCCATCCATTTTACTGTGTTTGCAGGTGGAGAAGTGTGTCAGTCCATAGGGGCCTACACTGTCAGTGTATGTGCTATATGTTCCCTCTTTGCCAAGGCATGGGCATATTAGGCACACCTCCGTCTGCCTACTGGGGCTGGGAAAGGGTATTTGTGGTCTGAATGCCTCTGTGCCTGTGATGCCCTTGGCAATTGCGGTGGGCTGTGAGGGCCTTCACCATTATGTCCCTGCTGCAGCTGTTTCCGCAAGATCATATTATGTATCATGGCACATACTATGAAGATGTGGGCACACGTGCCTGGAGAGTACTGCAAGGCTCCACCAGATATGTCCAAGCAACGGAACCATGATTTCAGCTTCACAAACACACACTCTATGATGATTCTGGTTTATGCATGTGCCTCATTATGGCGTTCTTGCATGGGTGTGTGTGCATTTCTGATGGGAGTCATCATCCATGGCTCCAGTGCATAGCCAGCATCCCCCACAAGGTGGCCATATGGGATGTCCCCCCTGACAAATACCTGGTACAGCTGTGAGGCATGCCAGATGTGGGAGTCATGGTAGCTTCCAGGTCTGCCAGCACACACATCCGTGATAATGCCCTGGGTATTGCACATGACCTGGTAATTTATGGAGTGGTATCCCTTGCAGTTTATCTAGTGCCTACCATGCTCACCGGGTGGTGACTTGATATGTATGTGTGTGCAGTCTATTTACCCAGTACCTCCGGGTAGTCTGCCACATGGTAGAAGAGGTGCATATTGCTGGCCAACTACTACTGAGTTTGGGGGAAGTATATATGCTCATTGGCATGTGGTAACATGGCATCCAGGAACTGGTGGAGTACCCTGGATGCTGATGCCTGTGAAATCCCCATATCTCCAGTTGGCCTTTGAAAGGTACCTGTGGCTAGTATTCTCAAGCTTACACATACCTTCGTGTCAACTGGGATGGGCTCCCCTTTGTTGTTTCTGGCTTTGAGGCTTGGCTGGCACAGCTCAACGATTTGCTGTACAATGTCCCTGTTCACCCTGTAACACTCTACTATCTCTAGATCATCTAGCCCCTGTAGGTTACCCTTGGTCTGAACACACTTCTCCTCCTCTGGGGCCTGAGGTGGTTATCAGCATCATCCTCCACACCACCTTCAGTCTCCAACACATGGTGAGGAATCACAGCTATGGCAACTCCCAACAAGTACATTGTAAAAGTTCCCCATCTGTTTACACCGATGGTGCAGTGTTTGGGAATACACGCATGTGTGTGAGGTGCCTTCACACTTTATACTATTGTGCTTTGGAAACTGGTGATGTCATAGGGTGTGTATATGCAGTCAGAACTGCAGGGTATCTTACTTATGTGTTTTACTGCAGGTACTGCTATTGTGGTGCCTTTGGTGTTGAATTACATTTAGCTGCCATGGATCACCTCTTGCCCTTGCCTTCACTTTTCATAAGGATTCCCCTCCCATTGTCAGGCATGCATCCAGCAGCCTGCTTTCTTGTTTTGTACTTTCCCAACCCAGGATTGTGTTGCGAAATGTGCTCTATAGCCGATCTACTGCAGGTTTGCTTTGCTTTGCGGTGACAGTTCTCTTTTCTTTGCAATCCGGCACCTCCCCTATCCTGTTCTGCAGGTTGCTACTAGCAGCCTTGTTAGCTACCATCAATGGCCCACTGTGAGTTAATAGATGTTAATTTCTCAGTTGTACTCCAATTACCCTAAAGTGGCATTTCCTTATTGTCTTCCCGTAACCTTCCTGTTTCAGCTGTGGTGCACACTGCGTGCAGCCATTTACCGGGTTTTGAGCGTGTTGTCATCCACATACACATGCACTTTTGGTCACCATGTGTGCTCTCAGCTAAGCAAAGCTATTGCTACATCCACACCCCTATCCTGCAGCTTTGCTTAGCAATGGGAAACTCGGATTAGCAATGCTCCAAAACAGCTATGGTGGCACACCCCACTGTTGATGTCATGTTTACCTCCAGGCCACTCCTCAGTGTTGTACCACTGCATCGTATGGTACATCCTTAGGCTGGCAGGATGTTTGCGATTCAGTATTACTTGCCTCATTTGCATGGCATTGATTAATAATTCATAGTTACGGTGCCGAACACTGTCACAGACCCTTAGCAACCCTTGCACCTTGGTTGTGGGGTAGCATGCATACCATTGACTATTATGGTGAAATCATGAGTTGTGTTACATTGGAATTTTATGACATCTGTATATATTTTCTTTGTGTTCCCATTTGCGCACACATGCCCTGCAGTTGTACTTTGCGTTAGTGTGGTCATGACATTAAATGTTATTTTTTATGTGTTGTGCATGTTTTTCTTTATGCCATTGGCTGTATATTTAGCCATTGGCATATGTTAACTTTGTAATATGTATGTTGGGTCCGCTTTCATGGCTCCTATGTTCTGTTTGGAAAAATGTAAACCTTTTTATTTTTGGTTTACATTTCTGTATGCTTACGCTATGCCTGCACCACTTCATGAATCGCTATGTACCTTCATTTGCATGCTGCACTACTCCACATGAGGTGATTAGCATACATGAGCCGAGACATCAGATCTGGCGTATGCTGGTAGTGCATGTGGAATTGGATCGTAGCTGAATTGCTCAGTGGCCATATTTGGCATTATACTGCCTACACTACGCCTGCGCCTGGTACAAGCTTCATGAATTCCGGGGTAAGACTTCTAGTAATGCAGCAAACTGTATTTGAAGTTGATCATTGTTGTGTGCTACATCCGAGGCTTCTGTACTCCATTATCATCAGTTTAACAAAAACATATTATCATTATATCAAAACATTATTAAAATCCACAGTTAAGCACCCAGTCTTATCACCAAATAAATATTACACTAAACAGTAAGCACTGACGAGTAGGCAGTTTCCAATAAATGTCCAACCCATCTTCAGGTAAAAGTCTCCTAAGAGAAACTAAGCAATTGAATCCTGAGCATGTAACTCAACTTATTCTATGTATTCTCAGAATAATGAAGCAAACTATAATATGTAGCATTCACATATAAAATACATTTTAGTACTAAATCTTACCTCCAGTTCTCAGCTTTAGAAAAATACCATTCTTGTCATATTAGCAACATATTATATCAGCCTTGTTTCTCTTGTCTTCCCAGTAATCTCTCTACCTGGAAAATACTTTTTAATAACCCCTCACAACTTAAAATAATGGAAGCTTCCTTTAGCTCATCATATAAAAGAATTTCCTTCTCATTCTTTTGGTTTTGCCGTTATAGATCATGTTACTATTAGTGATAGGTCTGCTTGGCCAGTTTTATTAGAATTGAAAGAATTAAGATGGCAAATATTGACACAATCTGATACATGGCCAGGTCTCAATGAGAGAACATCTATCACTCCAGTATTGAAACTTAAAGCGTTGCACAGGGGAAAAATACATTAATATATTAATATTAATATTCAGAATTATGCTTTACAAGTTTGCAATGTTTGATGCACAGTGTTGTGTGTAATTAGATTTTTTACTAATGCTTATATAAAATTTTTTAAAAATTAGATTTTTAATATATTTTATATATATTTTTCAGAATATTATTATTAGAATTTTGTTAAGTGAATTTTTGTGCTCTTTTTAATGAATTTTGTAAAAACATCCAGTTATTTTGGTAACCAACCAGTAGATGGCGCATTACTGATAACCAATATGTGAAAAGGAAATGACATCATTAGATTGTTCATCAGCTGACAATTTGAAATGATATAAGGAAATGACATCATTGCTGCTGTTTGTCTGAAGAAGTTTGACATAGATCAAACGAAAAGCGCTTCACAGTTTATTTGATTTGAGCTTTTGTCTTCAATAAAATATCTTTTTGGCTTCTGCATCATGGTTTGGTGGCTACTCCTGGATATTTTCTTCAGTTTAATACCCCATGTTGTTTCAGACTTCCAATAAAATATAGTTGGCCTTAGCATTATAAAAGCGGTGCTAATCAAGAGAAGAAGCATAATATGCTGCCATTATACAGTATTGCTCCTAATATTGCTAACATAAACATTGTTTAATATCTCTAAAATATCAATCCATAAACTCATTTGCACTTTGTCATGAATATAAACTACTATCAGATGCTATGCAACCAAATGTAATGTTATAATCACCCTAAATTTCAGTAAATTAGGTTCATAGTTATATACTAGGCTACAAAGTACTGGGGCCATTGCAAGCCTAACCAGCCATCCCAAAAGTCTCCTATGAGTTATTATGCTTTAGATGTTATTTTAAGGTGGTATATGTTACTTACAGCACAGATGTTAGCTACAATCAGAGACATAGTTGCCAGACCAGGGGTGAATTTTTGGTTTCCCATTCACTGGTTTAGATTGCACTTGAATAGGGTTAGGGTAGGACTCTGCTTCACATGGATGGGAAGCCTGGTCCAGATAATGGGAATTCTCAGAGATACATACCTGTTTCTCCAACTTGTTTGGTTTATATATCATAAGCAAACTTTTAAGTCATTAGCTTTAGTAGTTCTGATGATGTTCATTTTATAGATATGCTAAAGGTCCATCAGAGTGGGGGCAAGGAGATCACCTCTTAGTCTTTAGGAAACAGAGTACAGAGATAGGGCTTTCAGATAATCTGCATGGGACATTTTGTTTACAACCTGTATTCTCTTTATGATGAACCTCTGTGAACACCCAGATGTTGCATGTACCTGATCAGGTACATAACAAAGGGGGTGTTATACTCAATGATATGTCTGATGTGTGCTGAATAAAGTGGCATGATGACTTGGATGCCATGGCCTTACTTATAAGTTGAGTGACATTGGATGATTTTCTTACTACCTTAGGCACATGTTGATCGAAATCCAGGTTACTATCTGCATGCATCTCCACGTTCTTGACTACGAGGACCAATACTCAGTTCACTCCCATTTCACACCAGCTTATAAAGGTTAGATTTTATTAACATCTACAACATGGTGAAGCCAACCTTTCTATAGACAACATGTCCAACTTCTATCACAACACACTATTATCATATAACAAATAACAGGCTAATTTCGGGAATGTTCCAGTACTGCAAACTATACTGCCTAATCATATTGAAAATCCTCACATACACCTATCTTGACCAAAACCCCATAACAAAATAAAAAATATATATACAAAACCATTTGATAAGCAGGGCATCTCACAATCTTACAAACTTATAAAAAGCAACACATCGGTTAAAAAATATTAATATTTAGCATTGTTCCTCATGGTATTTACTTAATGTTGCTTTAGCTATCAGTTATCAAACATAATCACACTATCAGTACTGGCCTTAGTTCAGTCACAAAAAACAATTGTTATACAATTGTTTTTCCTTCCTTCCTTCCTGTGTTCCAGTAAAGAGTGATATTAACTACTGTTCCTTGGATCTGTCTCCTTTCAGCTTAATAGGTCTGTCAACAGATAGAATTACATTAACAATATGTGCCTTATTTTAATAATCAACAACAACTTTTATGCAATTTTCTTCCAATAAACAATAGGCAATGTCCATCAACACATTTTCAATCATCCAAAACAGTTTATATTCTAATATCTAAATCAAGGCAGTGTCCTTCCATTGGTCCTGTGACATAAGGCAATACTGCCAACCCAGCTATCTGGAATTTTGTAAATAATTATATGTCCTTTGCGAATATCAACATGATTCATATGCTTGTCTTACAAATGTATCAAAACTATAGATTATGTGCGTGTTAAACTACAGGTACAGAAGTGTGGTTTGAACATGGTTTGCAGAGTACTGAGCTTCAATGATGTGTCCACAGTGTACCCCAATGGAAAAGAACAGAAATATATACCTGTGCACATGCATATGTTTTAACAGTAGAAACAAGAACATACAGAGTTAACTTGCAAAACTTCAAGAAAATAGTTTAAATTAAATTGTTTTACAATTGTGCTATAAATGTTATCTCTCAGTTTCAATGCAATAGCAGACACAATGTTTAGAGCTAGAAGTTTTTTGTATTGTCTTGAAAGAGAAGTAATTACTATGCTTGAGATTGAGAAGTGTTTTATTGTTTTATGACTTCCAGGATCTGCAAACATCTGAGAGATATGTATTTTTCACAAGGAGATGTTAAATGCTACACTGGGGGTTTAGCTTGGGAACTAAAGTCAGGTGACAAAAAGTGATGCCATCCAAGCTAACCCAGCAGTAATATTTGATATTAATTTAAGAACTCTTTCAGAGAGAGACTGTGCACTTTGTATTTTGTTTCTGACCTGGAAACATCCACTCATCACCACCTTCTGCACTTCTGCCTGTGTGTGTTGTTCTGTAAGCAAGTTTTTATGGCATAGTAACTCTTTTAGATTCAGATAGGAATATAGTAGAATAGAGCTTAGATGTTTTCTTTATTTATTTGAGAATGTCCTGTAATGTTGTTTTAAATATTTCCTGTGATTATGAACTCTGAAGTCACTATGAATACATATTTAGTATTGTCTTGTTCTTTTATTATTTATTATTAAATATATTTAAGCCTATCTTTGTGGCTGATATTTGTGAGACATGTCTATACTCTTAAAGTACTTGCATATCTACATGCTGACACTGTACCGGCCACTCCTAAATAGCCTTGCTCTTTGTCAGACTACCATCTGAATAATAATAGCATTACACCATAGGATTGCACTCCCTTTGTTAAGGTCCGTAAGTAGCTGATAAAGAGTTGGCTGGTAGCACTTGGAACTACATTATAGTTTGGGCAGAAGGGGGCATAGCTAATAAACCAATGTCAGCCTTTCCCAGGTGTGTGTGTGTGTGTGTGTGTGTGTGTGTGTGTGTGTGTGTGTGTGTGTGTGTGTGTGTGTGTCTGTGTGTGTTTGTATATCGATCAAATTTCAAAGTGTGTGTGTGTGTCAGCTACTTTGGCAGGGACATGAAGCACTGGTTGGACGGAGAAGGTGCTGTAGGTTTTGGCTTGAACACACAACTGAGATCTCAACCACATAACTGTGCCAGTGGGGAGTCTTATTGGGGATCTGGAGAAAGAAGAAGAAACCAGCCCCAGACTGACTGTGATATTTGTGTGCTCTTAAGGGAAGTTGCACTTTATTGTGTGTGTGTGTGTGTGTGTGTGTGTGTGTGTGTGTGTGTGTGTGTGTGTGTGTGTGTACTTGTCATCCTCTCATTTTGTACATCCCCCACTGTTGCCAGTGGTGAGGATTGAGGGTCCTTGATTACCAGGCCAGTGCTGGGGCATCACAGGTCCTATTCAAACAAACCAAATATCAGGTCATTTTGAACCACCATCACTTCACAAAGAATCCCTACTTTATTGTCATCATAAGAATTAACACAATCCTAAAGCAACTAGCATCATTTTTCATTATTTATGTCCATTGTCTCTAAATTCCTATTGAACCCCAACCTATACCCACAAGCACAGTTCAGAGCTTTAGGGGGGTTCAAAAACAGGTTCATCTAATCAGGAAAAAGCATATTTAGAATCATAAGTTACAATAATTCAAACATGATTTTTTTAATTCTAGATCCTTCTAGATTTAATTCTAATTAAATAGTTTTTAACCATTTCAGTTGAGTGGTGTTATAAGAATAAAATGCAGTACAGCACTCAATATAAGGCCTCACCATTAATTTGTAGAGAAGAATTAAGATATACATATCCCTGCTTCAATCGAGTGGAGTATGCTTTTTATTATTGAATAGCATCTCCTAAAAACAGCTCCTAGATTATCTTCTAAGGCAACATCTTAGTAAATGAATATCCTTAAGTCTCTTGTTGTACTCACGCTTTTCAAAATAGTATTATTCAAAGCATAGGTTTGTTTTAAACTGTTAGAAGTAAAACAAACAGTGAAGAATGTCCAAGGAATATCCATATTGGCAGTCCAGCTGTTTATATCATTCTTATAATTTGGTGACAACACTCAAACATCATTGTGGGTTGAATTATCAATTGAAAACTTTCACTTCCTCCAACATTCTTGAAATCTACTCAATGTGCAGCACCGGGAATTTGCAAAGTATAATAAGCCTTTGTTTTGGGAACCAGAAAATATGTTAATTCCTAACTATGTTATTAAAATTTACATGGGTGCAAAAAGCAAAGATCACGTATCACCTAAAACACTGCAGGATCTCAGTTACGGTACAATTTTGGGAAAACTGCATTGGAACATTATGAAAATCTTCGGCTAAGTTTGTTCAGTAGGATTATCTGAGAAAAAGGCAATGTTTTAGATATTTTATAAGAATAATTATATTTTATAAGAATAATTGGCTTCAGAATTGAACTGTCAGCTACTATGAAAGTGGTCTCAGACCATGAGGTCTGTTTTTTTTAACTTTCCCATGTAGTGCATCCAAGCATACAGCTCTGACTGTCATACAAAAAAAAAAAAAAACAACAGACAGCACATTTTCCATGAATTATTTAATATGCTAGTAATGGGAGTTACATCACATTCTATATTAAAAGGTTCTACTAGTTGTCTCTTTTTAACATCTTATTTGTTAACTTAAAAAAGAAGGGAATTGAAAAAGATGAGAACTTTTATGTTAAAGGGAATAGGAGCTTCATTCAACCCTGTCATTTTAATAGATTATATGAATACTAATGCTTATAATCTATTTTTAATAGAATATAAATATTAGTATGCAAGTCATTGCAGTAAAGTAAATGCATAGGCATATAACATAGAATACAATAATCGGGTATCCAGTCATAAAACATATTATCTGTTCAAATCATGGATGCCAAGAACTTCACTTAGGGAGTGAAGCTTAAGAAGTAAATTTTGATATCCATGTTGAGAACACAGCTGGCTTTAACTGAGACAAAGTCATAATTCTTTGTAGTGCATCCTTGTATAATATGGACCATTGTCTTCTCTATGCACTACAGTTACAGGGGAAAAAAGTATGCCAGCAGGAAGTATTTTACCAGCTTTCAAAGCCCTTGAAAGCCAGAAAAACACATTGGCTTTGAAAGCTGGAAAATACTTTGGCACTGTCAAAGAGAAAGCAGACAAAAATGAAGTGTCCCTCTGAAAAATGAAGAGCTTTAAAATCTGTTAGACACTGTATTCTGCCACACTTTTTTATTCTAAGTGTGGCAGAGTGAAGTTCTAACAGCTTTTAAAGGGTCTATATTATATATTCGATGCTTTAAAATTTCGAACATAATATGTTCGACAACATACGAGCGAAACTTGAAACCTCGAATATATAATAAAAAAGTAAAAAAAAAGAAACTTACCTTAATGCTCTGAGCAGGGGGGCAAGCCTCCCTGCACCCCCACCCCCTATTTAAATATACCAACTCCGAGACCGCACTTCAGTGCAGAAAAGGGAAATTTTTCCATTCTGCCCATACGAAGGCTTTGCCTTTCACCTTCGAACTTTTCAAAGTTCAATCATATGGTGTCGACCATATGACATTCAAACTTTGAAATGTTCAACAATTTAATAGGGACCCGCTTTTAAAATCTGGTTTAGTTTCTGCTGCTGTTCTTTGCCAGTGTGTGATCCAATCATAGCACCTCTTAGGGATGAATAATGAACTCTTGTTAAGCACTGACAACTTGGGCCTCACACTGAGGAAGTACTCAGTAATGTTTCACTTTTTCTCTATATCCAAGAGTCATCTTAGCTGATGTCAGGTATGTTTATGAGGTCTTATCAAAGATTTGAAATGTTCAGTGCAAATATTTTCAGGAATACATTCTACAAGAGGGATAAACAACTCATGATTATCTAAGCAAACAAATTAAATGCAGGGAAAACCCAACCAGTTTAGATTTTCCACTGTATAATATCTAAAACTTCATAGGAAGTCCATGGATTATATGAAAATGTCCCCTTAAGGATATACAGTGTTTTAACAACATGACTTATGAATGTCTGTGACTTTTTACTTTTTACTTTGTCTTTACGCATAAATTCAGGTCAATAAAACTAAATCCCACTATCTGTGGACATCCATGTTTTGGCGTTTTAGTGACCTCATCAGGCACAGCACAGCATAAGTGGATTGTTTGACTATACTTTAGTGGAGTTTTCATAAATGCTCAGGTTGCAAATGTGCTCACAGATCAAGATCACATAAGATTGGGGACCCTTATCTAACGTGGAATATATCTCTGACATTCATAATTTGTCAGGTGAATATAATAAAAAGAACGACACATCTGGCAGCAGCTTTAAGGTGTTGTTGCTGCATGTGCAGTATGTTACAGAACAGTGATGCAAACCTCTCTTGAATCTGTACTTCAAGCAAGTGGCACTCCACCAAATATCCATTTCCATGTCGTGCAGTCAGCAGAATTTGACAGATGAGTTCCTACCATATATTCATAGTTTGGGGCAAAACATTTGAGATTATGGGCAATAACAGAACAACAAACATCTTGCATTTCAAAGGCACCATATAAAATCTGAACTCCAATGACTACTGCGTGGCAGGCCATGTTGTTTTTCATAGCACTGAATGGAAGGCTTACTTTAGAAGATGTGCACAACTTTACTATGTAAGTTATTCTGACTGAATAAAAGTGTCAAGAAAACAAATTTTCCTGGTTTATTGAAAGGTCATACAGAAAGAACAGCAGGATGAAAAAGGATAGAAACAATCAAAAACCTAATTATAGAAAATGCTTCTTAGGCACTTTTAAAATGACCATCACAAATACATACCAGTCCTGGTCTGAGACGTAAATGAAATAAATTAACTTTGTTAACTAATACCTGGACATTTTTTAAACTAAAGAAAATGAAATACACAGCACTAAACTGAATAAGTTCATCTGGTAGATTATGCATTGTAGTTAGTATGCTTGAAAGTAATGTTCTCTTCTCCCCTTTTCAGCACTTTGAAAGATAGGTGCTGCTGTTGCATTTATGAGCTACAATTGATGAAGTACTGTGAGTCGATTTTGAGCAGCTACGTTTGCTTCTGGCTATATTACGAACAAAAGCTATCTTACCTGTCCAAGCCTTGATGAATGCATTTACATTTATTATTATTTCTGTGGAAGTTCTGCTATGAAACACTGACTTTTTGAAAGATGATGCTCCAGAAGAAAAAAAAAATGTCTGAAATCTGAAAGGTTGAAAAAATCCCGTTGTCTCAATTTTTTGCAGGGAGCAAGCCCCCTGCACCAACCTAAACTTACATATACCAACACCACACCCATACCAACTTGAAGGAAGAAATCTTCCTAAAGAAGAGAATCACTGGCTGTGCACATTTAGAAATCGATACCAGATTTCCTATGGAAAACACTGTCTGGCATTATACCATTCATCTGTTTTTTTTCTGTGGGCTACTGACACTTGAGCAATTTCACGTCAAGCATGTATATGGAAATCAGTAATCAATATATGGCTGATTTTGTAGCTATTTCTTTTATGTGCCATAATAGGACTTCTGGATGTATAAAGAAGTTTGATTCTATTAGAATTAATTTGGCTGATTTATACCACAAACAAATATCTGAAAGCAAAGTATCCAGAAATTTTGATGCAGAAAACAAAGACGTGAGCCACTCCCTGGGATTCATAATCACCTACACTAAGTGTACACCATTCTGGGTTAACAGACAATGCAAGCATAATTCACACATTCTTCCTCCTAATTTTAGTTTTCCTGTTGATTTTCTTGCAACCTTAAATATAAAGGGCGATTCATAAAAGTTACCACAAAGTGTAGACTACATATACACATAATGTAATCTTTCTGATTGACAAGAAAGCACAAAATATGTGGTAGGGATGTCATTGAATGCAGATCTTGTACACAGTGTAAGAATTAATGGATCTGTGTTTTCATTTTGCCATCTTTATGTACTTCTGCAATAATCCAGTTAGGTAGGGGAATCCTTCATTATGAGCATTTTAAAATAAAGTCGTCTGACACTTCTCAATCTTTTACCTATTTGTCTGCATGTAAATAAATGATTATGTTGTAATTCAAGTTTTTAGACAAATTCTAAAACCCAGAGAACTGAGAGCATAAATCATGACTGAGGTCAGTGTTGTATTAACATTTTATGAATATATGTTATTTTTTATATTTTAAATAACGTCAGAAACTTTCTTCTTTATTTTTTAAAATATTAAAGAAGAAGAAGAAGACAAAGAAGAATGGAAAAAGACTGCCTCTAAAAAATGCCGTGGTATGTGTCCAGGAAATGTTCAGAGAATAAATCTAACATTTTAATCTGTGAAACAGCCTAGAGCATGCATACAGCTCAAAGTCAAATGAACAGTTATGTATTCCATTCCATTTTAATCAGATTTTATACAACAGTATTTAGAAAGAATAATATGTCATGTTTACACACACACACACACATATATATATATATATATATATATATATAAATTATATATACATATATATATATATATATATATATATATATATATATATATATATATGTGTGTATACAGAGAGAGAGAAAGAGAGACAGAGATTCACATCAACATTGGGGATTTATATATCTGATCGCTTTTGTAGATGACATTTTGAAGAAAAGTAGTACATATTTTTTTTTTATTTTAATCTGAATGTTTTATAGATTTTGCAGTTACATCTTACCTAAAATAATAGCATTTATAAAATGTTGCAACTTTTTCAGGACAAAAACACCTGGATAACTGGCTTTTCACTACAGTTTCCATGGGCTAAGGTCAAATTGAAAAGATAATCAACATTCATATCTGTCTGAAAAGAAAAAAAATATGAATTTTATAACAGCATTGCTACTTGCAGAAAATAATCACTTTTTCGAGGCATAAATGTTAGTTTTAGTTACAATTTAATAACAGTAAAGCAATAATAGTAGTCAGATATATACTGAGTCTTATTACCCAATGTGTGTTCAAATATGTATATACATTTTACTTTATCACAAATATAGTCAAATACCTAACTTATAAGTCATTTATGTTTTACAAAATAAAAAAACCCCATAAACAATTCCTTTTTCTCTGAAGGCAGAGTAGCCAATTGATTATACAGGATTTGTAGGATTTATTCCAAGCAGCAACCCCCTATTCCTGGTATTAAACCAGCCAAGTCTACAACTAGCAATGCCTCATTCGCTTTCTCCCCAGTTCCTACAACCATTAAAAAAAAAACTACTCCAGAAATTAAAACCTACTACACTTAAATCACATAATAAACAAGCCACATTAGCCTTTAATGAACTCAAACAAGATTTCAAACTATATAATCCTTTTAAATATGGGAACAGTGCAGATAAAACAGGGAAATTCACATTCTATTTGCAATGCCACAAAATGTGGTCAAGGATAGACTTCTTCTTAATCTCTGACATATTCATTAACATTGACCCAACAATTACTATACATACCAGGTTCTTTTCAGATGACTCCAAAATCACACTGAACATTAACTGGGACAAAAATATATATTTAGAGAATAGGGGTCATAATTGTTCATTAAACCCTAATTTACTTTCCAAAATGGATGTAATAAAAGAAACAGAAGCAATACTAAAAATAACTCTTACAAATATCACTAACTCCCAAGTATCAACTGACATAGAATGGGCTGCAACCAAAGCACAAATTAGAGGATTGTTTATCAAAAAAGCAGCATACTATAAAAAATACAACTGAAAGAGGAGCATACACTGAAAGGGAAAATAGAGTATCTTGAAAAAAAACTAATAAATAACCTCAAGAACCAAACAGAATCAGAACTTTTAAAACTGCAAAGGGATCTATATATGTTAGAAACCAGGAACCTATATTTTTATGAAGCCAGAATGTTAGCCACTTACGCAGAAGAAGCTCAAATACCATCTAGAGCTCTGGCCAGAATTATCTCCCAATACAAAAATGCCTCCAATATATCAGAAATAAACTACAGAGACAAAAAATACACAAAAAATGAAGACATTATTAAAACATTTGAACAAATATACTCTCAAATATATGGAGCACAAATACTACAAACCTCAAAGGAAGATAGAACTCTTTTCCTTCAAAAACTGAAATTCCCTAAACTCAATTTAGACCAACAAAAAATCTAACTGAACGGATATCCATCAGTAAAATTATTACAACAATCAAACACTAAGCACATAAGGCTCCGGGTCCAGATGGACTCACATCAGAATTTTACAAAGCATTTTCCCCATTGATAGCCAGACTACTATAATATGCACTGAATTACATAATAAACTATAAAATAAATGATATCCACTTTAATGCCTCTAAAACCATCTTTATATTAAAGGAACACACAGATCCCCAAAACCCCGACAGCTACAGACCCATCTCCCTCTTAAATATAGATACTAAAATATTTACCTCTATACTTGCAAACAGAATGAAAAATCTGATAGAGAAAATCATTTGCTCAGAGCAATCCGGTTTTACACCACATAGACAGACTAGTGACAATACATTAACATTAGATGCACTAATATCCTATGCTAACCAATACAGTATCAACATCTACACAATGGTAGTGGTTGCCCACAAGGCATTTGATAGGGTTAATCTAGAATTCTTACTCCAAACACTACTCTACTTTAATATACCCAATAACTTCATTCAGATCATCCAAACTCTCTATAGCAACCCATACACATCTCTCTATATATAAATAAAACTTGGTCAAATAGGATCCTAATAAAAAATGGAACAAGACAAGGATGCCCATTATCACCTTTCCTGTTTAACCTATACCTAGAACCACTCTTTATATACATTAAACAAAATACATATCGCAATCCTCCATCAATACACAACTTCAAAATAGACCTCACTGCATTTGCGGATGATCTGAACATATACTGTACTACACCAAATTCAGATATAAACAAAATAATAGCTGCAATTGAGCATTTCTCGACTATGTCTAACTACAAACTAAACCTCAATAAAACTAATATTTTCCCCCTAAAAACACCCAAACTCATCTCACTAATACCATTGTTAAACACAATAAAAATAAAAGAAGAAACTAAATATCTAGGAATCACCTTTTTCCAGAATAACAAAGACTTCTACCAACACAATGTAAACCTTAAATGGCAAAATATAATGCAAGACTGTAAAAGAAACTACCATTCTTGGCCAAAGTATCAATAATCAAAATAAACATTTTACCTAGACTGATGTATATATTCATGACATCACAGACAACAATACATAATAAATTCTTAAAACAAATTCATACCTTCCTAGCAAAATTTATATGGGAACCCAAAAAAAAATAGAATCTCCTATCCAAAATTAACACTCCCCAAAAGCAAAGGAGGACTAAATCTACCAGATTTTAAAATGTACTACTCGATCATTAACACTAACAGAATATTAAGAATAGCTGAACATAATGGAAAATTGGTCTCCTCTTTGGGTGACAATCTATTATAGATATATTAAAGCTCTAGGTTTCAATCCCAAAGCAATTCCATTCCTGAATCAGAAAGAAATACAAACTTATAACATTACAGTACCCTTAAAACATTCTATCAACTTAGCGCAAAAACTCTTTCAATTCTTGAACCTTAGACAAGCCATGACAATACTGCAACCCCTTCATAAAAACCCAAATTTAAAAATAAACAATAAGATGCTGGACTTAGTCCCTTTTCCCAGACTGAAAGATAAAACAATCCAAGATATTTATCCCTACCTTAACTGTTCAATACAAGAAATGAGGACAAACTTAAACCTCCCTAAATCACACATAGTAATCCTAAGACGAATCAAAGAACTGTGTTCCAGTTAACTCCAAAATGTTACTATGACCAATAGTGACATAGAAACTTGTAGCAGGTTTTGGAAAACTATTATCACAACAAAGAAAACTATTACTAATTCATATAAAATGATAAATAAAATCAAATACCAGAAAGACCTCCTCTTCTCTAACTACTGGAGACAAATTAAACCATCCATAGATGATCAGCAAATAAGCCAGGCAATCAATCTAACACTGAAGATTATACCCCTCAAAAAGTTAGCATACACTCAGCTCATGATCAATAATAATGCTTATTTTACACCTGCAATCCTACACAAATTTAACACATCAAAATCACCTTTCTGCCCACACTGTGAGGACGAGATAGCTGACTTAATCCATGTATTTTGGAGCTGTAAATGTGTCTATAAACTCTGGAACTCTCTCAATGTACAATTACAAAAAAACAGGTTATCAAACATCAACATTAACTTGGGAATTCACTCTATTATACATTCTCCCACCCAACATACCAAGAAAACAAGCAAATACACTTTTAACAATTTTCCTACTAATGAAACTGTATATAGCTTTTAAATGGCTAGATATGATAAATATCTCTTGAGAGGGTTTTAAACAAGTAGCTATACAACACCTTTTAACTCATAAAATAGTAATAGATAAAAGAAACAAAAACATGAAATCCAGAGAGATTTGGGAACAGACCTTTAATATCATATTAACATAATTCATCACACAGCAACTTAGAAATACACTATAATGGAACCAAAGAACACATACAAGTTCAGATATTAAATAATAACTTGGATATTATGAATATATATACTGTCTATATAACTGTGGAACTAACAGTGAAAGCATCTATGTACATAGTGTAAATAGATATGTTGTACAACCTATATCCTGTGGTATTTGACATCAATATATAACACACACACACACACACACACACACACACATATATATATATATATATATATATATATATATATATATATATATATACGGTCATGTTGTAAGATAGTTTTTATTTGTGACATTTATTAATGTAAAAATAAAAATAAAAATTATTGAAAAAAAAAAAAACCTACTACACTTGCCATATATAACTTACCCAGTGAATACCTCAAAATTGCAGCTGAATATATAGCATTCCCAGTATCAATCCTTATAAATAGATCCATTCTTGAAAACAAAGTTCCTCAACTGTGGAAAATCTCCCATGTAATCCCACTTTATAAAGGGGGACCTTCCATAGAATTGACAAACTATCAGCCAATTGTTATTCTTTCACCTCTTTCTAAGCTACTCGAAAGGTGTATTCATCTCCAGGTCATGAAATTCTTACTAACAAATAACCTTCTCTCAAACACTCAGCATGGGTTTTGCCCATCACATAGTACCACTGCAGCTGTCTTATCCTTCACTAATACCCTAAACCATCACAGGAATAAGAACAACTTTGTATCTGCCATCTTTCTAAACCTATCAAAAGCTTTTGATATGGTCTCCCATTCCAAACTAATAGATTTACTAACTGAACTATCCTTCTCATCATCTGCCACAGCATGGTTTAATAACTATTTATCTGGTTGTCAACAATCTGTTCTATGGCAAGATGACCTATCTCAATGCCTTCTTTTATCCATTGGTGTCTTCCAAGGATCTATCTTAGACCCTCTCCTTTTCTCCCTCTTTACTAATAACCTACACACATCTACTCCACATGGTTCTATAATACAGTATGCAGATTATTCAACACTTACCTGTGCTGCCACTTGTCTATCAGCTCTTCATTGTCAAACACAGGAATCTTTCACTTCTGTTGAAACATGGTTAGCCTATGCCCATCTAATTCTGAACCCAAGCAAAACTATATTATTACTCTTCCAACCTAACAAGACATCTATCTCATGCCCACCATTTAACATAATAGCCAAAAGCAATACTGTCATCTCCCTGACAACCCATACAAAGCTTCTTAGAGTGGAAAAGGACAATAACCTAAAATGTGACTTACATGTCTCCTTAACAATAAAAAAGTCCATAAGAAAATTGAAAGTCTATATAGGCAGAAAAGGTTCCTGACCACAGTGGCCAAAATTACATTAGCACAGACCCATCTGCTCTCCACTCTTCTATATGCCTCTCCGATTTTAACTAATCTATGGAAAACTGACTTATCTAAGCTAGAAGCATGTTATAATAAAATTGCTAAGTTTGCATTTGACTGCCCATATAGAACACATCATTGTACAGCTTTAAGGATACTAGACTGGCTTGAGCTTCCCAACATTATTCTTTACAACCAACTCTCTCTAACTCACAAAATTGTAACACAACCAACTAGAACCCCTGCACTACAAAATATTATCCTTCCTTACAGTTCCTGCAGACCACTTTGCTCTAACAATAAGAATTTACTCACCATCTCCAAGGCCAACAACACTGTAGGAGAATCTTTATTTTCCAGCTATATTTCTCTCATATATGGAACTTCCTCCCTAACTCCATGCTCTCAATCTTGTCTACTAACCACTTTAAGCCATCCCTTAAAGTTTATCTAAAAAATAAGTGGCTATGTTCTTGTACTAACCTATCATAAATGCTCTGATACATCACAGTATACCCCAACCATATCCAACTTCTTCCCCAGTGTTTAATCTTTTATTCCTACTGGCCTGCCTTAACATTATAGCTTAACATATGTCATACTTTACAAATAGTACTAGCTATGTTCAAAGCCTAGGTTTTCTTGTCATGATGTAACACATTTGTATTTTCTTATGTATACTACATTTTGTTTACTTTATACTTTATTGATTATTGTAATTTGTGCATTAAGATTTAATTTACTCATGGAGCTTTTCTCCCAGGGCCTCTGCTGAAAAAGGACCTGTGTCCAGTCAGACATTCCTGGTAAATAAATATTAAATATATAAATAAAATAAATAAATAAATAAAAGCCATTGCTTTCTTTAATCCCTCCACCCCCACCCCCACACATGCACATACATACATACATACATACATACATACATACAAATATTTCAAGCAAAGGCATTAATGCCCTTATAGCCTGCCAATATACAAAAACAATAGTTCCCACAATGTGTCCAAGCTGTCTTAAAAATATCTAAACTAGTGCTTACTTTAATGTAATTTCTTAGTTTGTTCCATGCATCAGCTGCTTATTCAGAGAACCAATTAGTACACTTCTCATTCCTATAGAATCTTTTACATAGGTTATCTGATGATTCTGTACTATTTTTTGATAACCCCAAGTATTCCCAGAGGTAGTTGTCTCTAAATGCCTTATATACCTGAATAAGATCTCCTGTTAAATATCTATGAAAACACAGTACAAGTTCAGATATTTTAGTCTTTCATAATAAATTTTCACATCCATGGATGCCCTTGCTATATTTTTGCTGCAGTCTTTCTTTTTATTGTTATTCCATACTTAAATTTGGATCAAATGTAACTAACAATCAAAGACTTCATCATTTCTGATTTCCTAGAATTTATACACCTTTTTATACAACACATAGTTCTATAACTATCATTAACCAATTGCTTGATATTATTAGAAAAACTCAAAGCTGGATCTAGCCATGTAACCAGGTCCTTTAATGAATCTGCAGTTTCAGTCACTGTGTGTTGTACATACCTCTGAACCTATAAGTGCAATAAATCTGGACAGATCCATAAATAATGGGGGCACAAAGGCCCAAACAGGGAAATGTTTAAATATTCTTATTACAAACTTAGAAACATGATAGAATGACATGTTTTGCATTAGTATGAGTTTTCAGAGCGCTATGAAGTCTATGACTCAAAAGTCTGCCATTATTTTCTGATTTCAGTACTCAATAATTTGCCAGAATATTACAATTTTATTAGAAACAGACCAAAAATATGAGGCAAAAATGTGGACATTCTGCGAAAATTTGTACAGTTGAGAGGTATGGATTAAATATTCACCTTTCAATTTATGTCTCCAAAATTTCATATAATTAGTTTTTGATTATTTATCAGTATATTATTCTCCTGTGCCCAAATGGTCAATTTATTCAAGTTCTTTTGCAGATATGCCCTATCTGTAGAACATGTAATCAGTTTACTCAATTTCAGGCCATCTGCAGACAGACTGTAGAACACCTCAGATGGAAAAGATGGGTATGAAAGATACAATTTAAACATGTAAGGGCCTTGGACAGAGCCCGGTGGAACACCCTGACTGTAACCAAGAATTTCAGCTGTCTTCTTGCTGTATGATACTTGTCCTGTCCTATTTGTAAGCTATACAGCTATCCATCTTATCAAGAGTACATTGATACCTAGTTGTTCTAATTTGTATGACCCTGTAAAAAGTTTAGATGTATATAACTTACATCATAGCACAATTCTTCATGTATTGTTACTGTATTGTTACAGAACATCATGTTGCACGTAGTAATAGATCTATTTTCAACGGGTCTATATTAGAATATCAATGTTTCACAACTTTGAATGTTCTAATATCGACCCCTATTCAGTGAACGTGAAAATAGCGAAGCTGCAGAAAGAATTTGGCTGGCCGTTCCTGTGGCTTCACTATGTTCAGCATTGTGGTGGAAAGTTACAGGTCGGGATCAGGTAAGTGTGTGATTATGTGGATGTGAGGGTTAGGGCATGGGGTAGGTGAGTTAGGGTTAGGGTGTGAGTCAGGTAAGTGGGAGATTGTGTGGACATGAGGGTTAGGGTGGGGTAGGTGAGTTAGGGTTAGGGTGCAGGTGAGGTGAGTCTGCGATAGTGACAGACCTTAGGGTTAGGGTTTGGGTTAAGGTAAGTGGATAGCTAGTTCGTAGGTTCATAGTTAGGTACTAGGCTATCTGCCTGAGGGCATTTTTAAGCCTAGCCAGAGTGTGTCGGCTTTCACCGCCCCATTGATTAATTAACTGCGCCTCTATCAAGCAGAGACAATTAAATGATCCCAGGGTATATTTTCTGTTACCCATCCACTCGTCAAGGCTTCTCTTGAAGAGTGTAAGTGAGGGGCTCTGCCTAATGTAGTTAGGAATTTTGTTCCAAAGCATATGGAGTCTCTGTGACAGGAATCTATCCCTCCAGCATGTTCTGTTTATTGTTGTGGTGAGGTTTAGCTCACTAGAGTGCATGGCTCACAGTGACTTGGATTTCTTTAGGTGGAGCATGTCCATCAATTTTGAGTTGGACATGGCTTTGTACGTCAGGCAGAGATCACCTCTGAGTAAGCGATATGCCACTGAGTACAGCCAGAGTTTTTTCAGTCGGGCTGCATAGGACATATGTTTGAGGCCAGTAATCCACTTGGTGAGGTGCTTTTGTGGTCTTTCCAGCTGTTGGAAGTGTCTTGTGAGGTACATCCCAAATGCGGCATTGTACTCTATGATGGGTCTGATGAGTGACAAGTAGAGGGGCACTATAACCTCTTTATTTCTAGATGCAAACCCCTTAGTAATTAGATGGGCCACATAGAAGGATTTCCTAACTACTTTGGCAATATGATTGTCAAAGGAGAGATTACTATCTACCTGGGTCCCCAGATCTCTTATTACCTCTTCTGTATTAATGGGGCTGCCGCCTATGTGGTAATTTGTGGGTGTTTTGTTTTTTATGCATTTTTTGTCATTTAGCTTGAGGCCATGACTTTGACACCAGGTATCTGTCTCAGTAAGGCCTTTTTGAAGGATGTCTGTGTCAACCAGAGAGTCAATTGTGGCTCCCAGTTTGCAGTCATCAGTGAACTTAGTTAGTCATAGTCCTCCTGTGTTTGTCTGTACTTCTGAGAAATATATGCCAAACAGTAGGGGTCCCAGAACCGAGCCTTGCAGGACACCGCTTGTGACTGGTTTAGAGTCAGACCTGGAGCCCACTATTCTTACTGGGTGAGTTCTGTCTGTAAGCCAGTTGGAAACCCATCTTGTGATGTAGGGGTTTATGTTCAGGCTGGTGAGTTTCTGTATAATACCCAAGTGAGGAATGGTGTTGAACACCTTGGCGAGATCAAGGTAGGCTGTGTGAGCCACCATTCTCTCGTCTATAGCCTTGGTGACTGTCTCAAAGAAGTCAACCAGGTTTAGTAGGCATGATCTACCCTTAACAAAGCTGAACTTGGTTGGGTCAAGTGTTTGGAGGTTCCCAATGTCTTTGTTAATGTGTTGCATGATGATGCGTTCCATAGCCTTGCAGACCAGGCTAGTCAGGCTTATGGGGTGATAGTTACCAGGGTCAGTTGTGGCCCCTCCTTTGTGGAGCAGAATAACCGTTGCTGTGCACCATTCTATGGGCATGCAGCCTGTGGAGAGGCTGAGGTTGAACAGTGTGTTTAGGTGGAGGGTTTAGTTCTTTCTGTAGTTCGTGCAAGACGCAGCCTGGGACACCATCTGGCCCCACTGATGCTGTGTTTTTGGCTTTTGAAAGGGCTGTTTTCACCAATGTGTCTGTGATTTCCGGGACACTACACTTTTCCTGTATTGTTGTGGGCCCTTTTGAAGGTGAGAGGGAGGTGAAGTTTGCACTGAATCTATCTGCCAGGATGCTGGCAATATCAGTAGGTTTCAGTATATTTTGTGCTACTTTGCATTAGCTCAGAGCATATCTGCGAGTTGCCACCTAGATTCTTGACATAGCTAAAGAAGGCCTTGTGGTTATCTTTCGAATCCTTGGCTATTTTCCTTTCGAAGTTAGCCTTGAATTATTTTATGAAGGATACTGATCAGGGATGTCTTTCCTCCTTGAGATTTGCTTTTTTCTGAACTAGTTTCCTCCTTCTGCTGTATAACTTGTTTATGGCAGGGGTCCACCAGACTGGTTTCCTTCTCTTAGGGGAGTGAGTCTTTGTCTTGCTAGGGATGGCACAATCCATGCATCCTTGTAGGTGCTCATAGACTGCAATTGTAAAGAATTCTGCATCTTGGGCAGTGTTATCCTTTAGCGCAGGGGCTGTGAAACTTACCACCTCTGCCTTAAGTAAGGTGAAGTTTGCTTTAGAAAGGTTTTTCACTGTGGTTTCCTTGGTTGGGGGTGGTGGTGGGGTGTGGACATCCAGGGTGATTAGTTTATGGTCTGATCTAACCAGTGACGGGTTGACCTCTGGTACAGAACACTTGTCACCCATGTTGGTGATGACCATGTCCAATATGTTGTAGCCTCTGGTAGGGGAGTTTACCAGCTGATCCAGGGCATTTGAGTTGATAAATTCCAGGAAGCGCTGAGCCTTGGAGTTTGTACTCAAGTAGTTTTCCCAGTTAATGGAAGGGTAATTAAATTCACCCAATATCAGGTTGTTCGGTAGGACCTTGATGTTTTCCAGTGTCTCCGGAAAGGCAGAGTAGTGGTCCTGGGTCATGGAGGGTGATCTGTAGCAGGCCACAATTTGCATTGCATATTTGCCCAATGTTAGTTGCACATGGATGATCTCAGAGGTATCATGCTGCGCCACTAACCTGGAGGTGTGAGTATCCTTGATGAATATGGATACACCCCCTCCGTTTGTGTTTCGGTCCATGTTCTGTGGCCAAAATGTGTGGTATGAGTTGTAGCCCAGTAGTGCTGGAGTGTTCTCTGGAGCCTTGAACCAGGTTTCAGTTACTGCACAGATGTCGATGTTCTCCATACTTAGGAGTGCTTCGAGCGCATGCATTTTGAGATTTAAACTCCTATGCATACTGATGTATGACTCCTAGTGGTGTGTGTACAGTTTAGTGTAGGGTTAGATGTAGGATTTTAGGTATATGTGTGTGGATTGCTGTTTGTTTGGTGTGTTTCTGTTGTGTGTATATGTGTCAGAACAGCAATTGTTTTCCCCTGGGAAAAAAATTTGCTGTTCTGCGTGTTGGATATTGTCAGCGTTCACTGAATAGGGGTTGATATTAGAACATGAGACGTTTTAAAAAGTCAATGTTCTAATATAGACCCATTTTCAGCATATGCATGCTGATGTATGACTTCAATTCCCAACCCATCCAATTCTGACAATAACGTATCCAATATTACCTTCTCCATTATTTTTCCACAACATGAAAGCAGACTTAAGGGTCTATATGACTCTGGGTTTATCCTACTCCCCTTTACCTTAAAGATAGGTTTAATAAGCACGTGTCCAATCCTGAGGAATCTCCCCATATTTATACAACCTAGTAAATAATAAATATAATGGTACTGTAAGTTCTTGCTGAAGTTTCCTCTCTGTGCTTTGGATCCAGTTTGCATAGTTCTTTTTCAATATAATCTAATTTGATTTTGGTATCTATGATTACCTGGCTGTCACTAGGACAACTTCTCACCCCACTTTGTGGAGACAAACCTTTTTGAATAAATATATATATATATATATATATATATATATATATATATATATATGGGTCCCCTTCAGTACACTGACATGCCAGAAGGCCGACACTCTAAAGAAGGAGGCAAGAAGGCCGACGACGCAGATGATCGACAAGGTGAGATCCCGATGGACAAAACACTGACATGGAAAGGTGTGAGCGCGACTTGATAAGTGTGCGATAGAGTGAGGGATTTAGTGTTAGGGAGCGGACAGTTAAGTGTGGGATAGTGAGGGACTGTAGTTTTAGGGGTGGGTTAAGTGAGTTAGGGTTAGGGTGCGGGTAGGGTGAGTGCGCGATAGTGATGGACTATATGTTTAAGGGTGGGTTAAGGGAGTTAGGGTTAGGGTGCAGGTAGGGTATGTGTGCAATAATGACGGACTGCAGGTTTAGGGGTGGGTTAAGTGAGTTAGGGTTAGGGTGGGGGTAGGGTAAGTGTGCGGTTGTGTTGGACCTTAGGGCTAGGGTTTGGGTTAAGGTTAGTGCATGTATAGTTGTGTGTAATGTGTAGTTTATGTTTTGTGTGTCGGTGTTTTAGGTGTTGGTGTTATGGTGTTCGGTTTTGTGCGTTGTCGGTATTGTGTGTTGTCGGTCTTTTGGTGTCTGTGTTTTGGGTGTTGGCTTTGTGGCGTGTCGGTGTTGTGATAGGGATCCCTAGATATATATATATATATATATATATATATATATATATATATATATATATATATATATATATATATAAAATCTGTTTGGTCTGAGAATATATTTTAGAATTTGCACATAGTTTATCGATTTGTGTGTCTTTACTCCTTCCACTTCTTATGTAGCTATAAAAAGGTTTCCTATTATGCTCTATCTATATTTTCTACAAAATTTTCTTAATCTTATCTCACACTATGCTTAATTTGTTTGTACAGTTTTTTTTATTTCAGTTTTCAGAGTTGTAGTTCAACCTTTTTTTTCCATTTCTTATATGTTTTGTCTCTCACCTTAATCAGGTATCTTGTTCTTATGGATATATATCCACCTGATGTTGTATACATAGATTCTCATGTTAAACATTTTTTTGCACTCATACAATTTCTCTTTCAAAAGTTTTCACATTCCTTCTCTAGTCTTTCCACTAAATTCATCACTCCAATTAGTTTTGCACAATGACTGTTTTGCTCTCATATAATATGTAATTAATCTTCTGTGCATTGGTTTAGATTTCAGTTTATCAGACTTGTCTAGCAACAAATTAACATTTATAACCCCATTGTCACTGCATATCAATGGTGGTAAAACTTGACATGAACTAACGGTAATTTCTTTAGAAACCCAAACTATGTCTAGTATGTTCCGTTCCCTGGTAGATTCTTTTACAGTCTGAAGTAACTGCTGTTCCTAAATAATTTCCTTACTGATGCTGTTGGATCAATGTTATTCTAGTCTGTTTCTGGTAAATTTAAGTCCCCAGCCACTATTATTCTTCTACTCTGTGTTTCGTGCAAGAAATGCATGAATTCTTCTAAGCCATCAGCACTTGACATTGGTGGTCTATGCACTCCAGCAATTGTTATATGTTCCAGGGTTGTCTTTATTGTCACACTTACACAGTCTATAGTACTGATGTTATCATTGATCATGTAATAATCACAGGTCTCATAGCTATCTTTAATCCCTATCATAACAACTACACCTAATTTTTTGATAGAATGTCTGTTGCAGTAAAATCATTTAAACCCCGGCAGAACTGGTTTCAGTTGTTGTTCTTTAACCATATTTCACAAACAATAACAACATCAATCTAGTGGGAACATAGTGAATTTTCCAATAAAAACACTTTATATTAATGCTCCTAGCATTAACAACCACCAGAGATGCATCAAATGTTGCTATCTGTGAATTGTTAAATGTTTGACCTGGCAAAAATCCTGTTGTGTTTGCCAAATATTCCAAAATATCTGCTGAAAAACTTCTCATCCCTGATCCTGACAAATGCAAGCTATCCTGTCTGAAAACACATGTATCCAAAATTAGGGTCAGATGCTGTACAAATTTCCATTTTTTAAAATGGGACATTTCTATGTAGGTGTTTACCCAAAGCATCTTTTCATTCACTGTGATCTGACTCTTCTTTCTATGTGTGATTTGTGTAAAATACACCCTAACACTAGTACAAACTATACTATCACAGAAAGCTGTAAGTTCCCAACTTACAGTCAGAGAGTCCATGAGGATGATATAATTTGTACCAACATGAATTAAAACAGATCCATACTTTCTTACATTAAGACATTCTAAGACTTGTCTCTCATTCTTTATTTTTGATTCTGGCAAGCATAACAATATTTAATGTTCATCTTCTTTGCAAATGCAGGTATTGGTTCCTCTAATAATTGAATCTCCATTACAATAATATATTTTCTGGACAGATGTGAAGAATCTTCAACTTCTAATTCAATAATATCTGCTCTCTCAGTCATTACAAATGAATGATCTTCATCACCATTAGTCATATTAATCCCACTGTTTTCACTGTTTATTACATTAGCAAGCATTCTCTTCTCATCTAGCTGACTTTGTACAGCCACAGATGGAGCCATATTGTCAATGTCTGTCTTTCTCATCTTTTTTCTTAGAGTAATGTTCTTCAATCCTTCCACATTCAGTTTTGACTTCTTTTTCACCTACCCCTTGCCTATTTTTCTGTTTTCCTTTGAAAAAATGCTGCCATTTTCTGTAAAATTAAGTTTTTAAGATATAAAAATGTTATTTCCTGTAATTTGTTTGTTCACTAAAAGAGCAGCATCCTTTTTTAGTATGTATTCTCTTTACTTTACACATTTTTATCAGTTTCTTTTTCTTCCTTATTTGTTCTAAATGTCTTCTTTTCTTTCCTTCTTTTTTTTTTTTTTTTTGAATTTCCTTCTAATCACTCTTGATACTTGTATCCAAAATCCAGGAGCTGTCAGGTTTTGTCTTGTTTCATAGGGCTTGAGTGATTTTTCCAGATAATAGACACATCCTTTCCTAAATGTTTTTTTTTATTTGCCCTTTACCTAACATTATTTATTTCATCAGTCCTGTCATTAATATATGTAATAACATATCCACAAGCCATGTCAATGGCATAAGCACAATCGTCATCCGTAAGTCTAGATTTACTAATAATAATAGTAAGCAAATCATCCATCTTTTGACATGAGAAACACAGATCAACAGTATTATCAGGTATTACCTTTAAATATACAAAACATTTGTTACACAGTAAAAGATTATCTGTGCTTTAGCAAATCATTAATGGCATACTCATTTAAGGAATCCATATTCAGCTTCAAGTGAATAAAACATATAAAATAAAGAATAATCAAAATCAGTTACCACAAAATTCAAAGAGAACTTGAGTCAATATTTGTGAGAAAAATCACACAAACAATATATAACTAAATACTAAAGTAAGTTCAGTAATGTTGTTGCTTTGCCCATACAAGTTCTGAAAATCATTGTCAGTTGCAGTTGCTCTTCTTTTTTAACAGTAAAGATCAATAAATCACAAACAAAAGACAATATTGTTTAGATAAGCTCTGGATTGTCCTCTCTGCAGTCTGCGTGACTTTATATCTTATTAGGTCCCTAAGGATGGCTAGAGTTTGCCTGTCAAAAAACTATTGCTTTCTAACAACAAATAGTGAAAATTAAAGGCAAAACAACAAAATATAAATAAAACTAATTCTTCTAGTCTACAAGCTATATTTTTCTTCCTATAAACAATGAATAACAGTGATAAAAAATAAAATATAAATCCAAATAATATGTTTTTACCAGGCATCTCCATAGTAAATCACAAACCAAGACAGGATTGTTTAGATAAAATTTGGATTCTTCCCATTGGCAGAGTGAATTTGGGTCATTGTACATTTCCAGTGATAAAATATAAAACGTGTTTTGTTTTAAGGACTAATATGTATAATGTTAGCTGCTAGCTTAATTTAACTCAGTACTAATATGTTCTGACCTGCTACTGATTTCTATATCCTGAATAGTTGCCATATACTCAAA
This sequence comes from Protopterus annectens, assembly GCF_019279795.1. Lineage (NCBI taxonomy): Eukaryota > Metazoa > Chordata > Ceratodontiformes > Protopteridae > Protopterus > Protopterus annectens. The sequence goes on along the minus strand of NC_056739.1, from coordinate 1,640,739,557 downwards.
CTTAATGAAAAACATTTATAATGCAGTATGCCAGTCTGATACTGTTAAATAACTACAGCCCTGCATTTGGCACCTTGAATTAAAATGATACATCACCAACTGCCACCCCCCCAAAGAAAAGTAAACACGGATATTCAAATATAAAATACCCACAAGCTTGCATTTGTACAATTAGGGCTGTAAACACAACTTGAATTTGAATTTGATTTTGACATAATACTTTTAGCATGCTTCGAGTATGAAAATGTTCCTTTTCTGAAAAACGATAACGTGATTTTGACATCTGAAGTAATGGCAATGCAAGATGCGTGTATTTTGGGCAGGTACAATATTTCTAATTCTGAACAGTTATACATCCGCCTCTCATGGAAATCAGGTAAATCAAGCAATTTGCATTAGCCATACTGTAACCTTTTACTCAGTGCCTATGAATACCAGCAGATATTTAAATCTACATTTGAGCATTTCAGTATAGCTTGCAGATAATTATATTCTGTTATTCAGGAACAGAATGTATCAAAGACTATCATTTGACATTTGAAGACTTAAATGCAGATTATTGCTGCAGTTATTATCACCAAATTCTTACTGTAACAGAAAAGACTTCTGTTTTTTATCTTTCCTAGACAAAAGATTCTTTACTGGAAATGTATGCCTATTGATATCATGGTAGCACGGTAAAGATGAGTTCCATGCATTTACTGCATGCCTCAAATCAGTATCAGTCATATGCACACCCTATATGAAACCACTCACAATGCAACTTAGCAGCCTTAGACTTTCAAAGAACCTTACGCACCTATTGTTGATGCCTATTGATCTCTGAAATAACCTGAAATGCCTGGACAACCTATATGGGTGTTTGATTATAAATGCTCCTTGTTTTTTTTTTTTAGATGCTAAGAAGATGCAACAAATACATATTGAATTTATTAGTGGCAGATAGAAACAACTCTGATCCAAAACAATACCAAAACAGCAAAATCTTCAAAGTCAGGAATCGAAAAACAGGAACCAAAGTCAAATCCAAAAGCAAACTCTTTATTCTCCAGCGCCTCGGTGTAACCACCCTTCAAGAGTACACATTCTCACTGAAAGAATGGATATATATATATATATATATATATATATATATACTCATAGCAATTAATTAAGCAATTAATTAAACAATTATGTTCAAAAAGTTTTAAAGCAGACACCTCCAGTTTATTACATTATTCAGTCCACAGGGTGTCATTGTATTGTATTTCAAAATAAAAATACTTTCCTTATATTGTAAGTTATACTTCAAAGCATTTTCATCATTACAAAGACATTTCACACGTTCTAAAACTGTTCCTGTTAAAAATGAAGCATCACTATTATGATAAACACTAAAATGTGTGGCAATAAATTTATTTTCCCTTTTATGTCTTATGTCTCTAATGTGCTCACCTAACCTAATACGAAACTCTCTTTTAGTTTCACCTATATAATATAATTCACAGGGACAGTGTAAGGCATACACAACTCCCTTACTTCTACAGGTAAAACTATCTCTTACTGTGAACCTAATGTTGTTAATATAATTAAATGTTCTAACTATATTCCTACAAACACTACATCTACTGCAACATCTTGTACCAAATTCACTTAGTGGTCTTGGTAAACAAAATTTTGGCATTACAAATTTACCATGTACCACCATATCTTTCAAATTTCTTCCCCTTTTATAGGAGAATAAAGGTTTTTGTGGCAAAATGTGCATCAACACCTTGTCTTTCACTAAAAATTTCCAAAAATGTTCCACTACATCCTTTATGTCTCCACTTTTTACATTATATGTGTGGAGTGGAGTTTGTGTAATTTATTAGTGGCAGTTTGCAATCTCAAGTATTTTTTGGTGTATGAACATTTCAAAAGCCTTCAAAGAAAAATTCATAATGTTTAGTTCTTATTTTGTAAATCATGAAGGACTTATAGGTTTAGTATTTAATTACCATTTGTGATAAAGGAAATACATGTTTGTTGCCAAATGAATTTAAAGACATTTGCAATAGGGATATTTTAAATTTATAATAGTAAAGTACACTTTTAGAGCAATTTTGTATTGTGTTCAAATGATGTTAAAAACACTAGGTTCATCTCCTTTCTCATACTGACTGTTTTATAGGTTCATGGGTATTTCTAGGCTATTGATCCATGAGAAGCCTAACCTTACATACTCATGACATTTTAGCCCTTATAGTTTATGGATAAATTCAGAGGTGGGTAGAAGATTTACATGTTAACCAGTATTTATAACAGGCAAGGGTGGTAAGCCACTAGTGAATTTGTGACCTTCCATCCATTTGTGCAGATTACATTTGAATAGAGTAAGACAAGAATTATGCTTATGTGGAGAGGACGATGATGCCAATGAAGTAGTATTATCTGTGACACATATCTATAGCTCCAACATGTTCTATGTGTTATATTGTAGAAGAGATTAAAATCTCTTGAGTGTTTATGCCACCACTAGACTTGTAGTTATACAGTAGATTTGAGAAGATATGTTCTAGTGAAGGTCTAGATGCAAGGCAGAGATTGCCCCTCAGTAGCCAATATGATACTGAGAAGAGAGACAAGGCTTTGAGATGGTCATTGTAGTTTATATAATATAGGACCATGATTGTTTGGTAAGAAAGGTTTAGTAAGTGTTTGGACAGATGTACACTAAAGAATGTATTGTACTCAATAATCAGCCTAATACATTTTAAAAACAGTGGAATTATCACATTTGTGGGCCTAAACATCATACCCTTATTAATAAGCTCTGCACTGAAACAGGACTTTCCTAAAATACTGGATACATGGTAATTGAAGGTGGTTTGTTGTCCATATAGGTTACTATCCCCACGGATTTACTAATCTGCCATGCAAGACTAAACTAGTCCTGCATGTAAGTGGCAGTTTAAGAGAAGGATAGCAGTGCACCATGCATATTAATGAAGGCGCACTGCCTGAGCTCCAAATCCTACACTAAGTGTGGACGAGTACAAGGGGCATGTCTGAGAGCAGAGCTCTCTGCATAAACATGCCCCTGCAAAGTAGAACAGAATAAAGTGTAAATAAATGAGCGAGACCGCACATAGGTGTCCGCATATCTCCACCAACAGTCCCCATGGGTTCAACAGCAACAGTACATTGAAATAAAATGAAGAAAAATCTTGTACTTATTTGTTTTTAAACCCCGAGTACAGATAAGTGTAGGTGCTTGGGTTTGCCCATTGCTTAGCTACAGTTAAAGCAGCTGAAATGGCTGAAGAGGATAACAAGGAATATATATGCAAATGAAGCAGCACAGCAATAGTGGACTGGTTAGAGCATCTGCCTAATGAACAGACATTTCCAGTTTGAGTCCCACTGCAGCACAAATGATCTTCCATGGGAAATCTGTATATGAACATATTTTTACATCATTTTGCCATATAACCTAAATAATAACATTTAAATGTGAACTGGAGTACTGCATGAAATGCACATGTGAAGTGTCAGTGTCATAATGAGTAAGGCACTAGTAAGCAGGTTTAAGCACAAATAAGCAGCAGTAAGCATGTCTAAGTGCTTTGCATGGGTGTAAGCATTGCCCACACAGATTAAGCAAAGTAGAAGCTGAGTGTAAGAAACTGTAACTGGAGGTTAGCAGTGCTTACCATCATGCAAACCCATGCAAACCTGCTTAGAACTGAATTAAAGTGCCTTAATCACTCTGGATCCAACAGCCCATGTTTTGCCCAGCAACAAAATAAACTGCCTCTGCAAGGCTCAAACTCAGGACCATGTACACCATAGCCACAGTAGTTAACCACTAAGCCATTATAGCAATAGATATGCATGAGGTATCAGCAAACTAATTCTCACCACAGGAAAATTACACCAAACATGTGAAATGAATCTATGTACAGTGTGAGGTGGTATAACCTGCTACATAACATAAATATGTGAACTGGAGTACTGCAGTAAGGCCAGATGTGAGGTGTTATTGCAATAAAGTGTTGAAGTTCCCAGGACCACATACAGCATAAGTACACATGAATCAAGGATACAAGACACACATATAACATGTAATGAAGAAGACATCAATGCCAAAAGGCAAATATCATGCAAATCGAATATTAAGCACTGCTAAGCATTGCACAGCACTGCTACCCAGACTACTGGCAGGATGCTACCGGTGGGAGAAACATTGTCAACCTGCAAAGTCAAATCCTAATCAAACGCATGTTCGTCCCTAGCAGGACGACCCCAAACATACTGTTAAAAGTGTCTTCGGAGTAACATACCATGCCTTACAGGTAAGCGAAGAAGGATATGCATGTTTGCGGACTGGATGTGTGGGAACCCTGAAGATCCATGGGGTGAGACAACTTACATGATGGGTTCCAAGAAGTGGAGAGTGGGCAAGGTGTAGTGGTGTGGTGAGTTTCAGATGGAACCTGTAGGAAGAATGATTGATGTGGAGGAGGGAGGGAAGGGGTGGAGGGAACGATGGGTAAGACATTATGGCCCGAGGCGTGCCGTGGTTGGACGGACCCATTCTAATAGGACCGCCCCATGGATGTAAGTGAGAAGGGGGGGAGGACAGGAAGGTAACTGAGACATACCATTTCCCATGGCAAAGCACGTAATGAGTAATATGTATGTTGCATAACCCATGGAATAACATATATATATATATATATATATATATATATATATATATATATATATATATATATATATATATTTATAACCTAGAGTACTGCAGGAAATGCACATGTGAGGTGTCAGTATCATTATGCATAAAGCAGTAGTTAGGTTAAGCAGCAAGAAGCAGTAGTAAGTAAATGTCAGCACTAGTAAGCAAGATTAAGGCCATACATCCCATACATCCACATGGTTTTAGATATATATACAGCAATATGTATATATACATATATATATATATATATATATATATATATATATATACACATACATATATATATATATATATATATATATATATATATATATATATATATGCAGACATTTTATATATATATATATATATATATATATATATATATATGTGTGTGTGTGTGTGTGTGTGTGTGTGTGTGTGTGTGTGTGTGTGTGTGTGTGTGTGTGCGTAGATATACACAGATATATAGCTATGATAGGAAACAGCACTCAAGAATAACATATGTTCACAGGCTATGCCAATGGAAGTGAGAGGCCCAAGCAAGAAACATGTAACACGTAGCATGCCCCCCCCCCAGCTGGACAGAGGAAACATACAAACAAACCCACAAACAATGTAAATAGTCCACTGGTCCCCAGACCACAGGCAGGATACAACTGGGGGGGGGGGGCACAATGGACCCATGAAATCTAATCTTGGAGTGCAGACAGGAGCGTCCCTTGAGGGACACCCCAAAAATTGTCATAATATGGGAGGAAGCCAGTGTGATGACCTTTCAAGGCGGGGTGTGTACATACCCGGAATACAAGGGTGGGAAAGCCTGATGACCCATGGGTCGAGAAACGTAAGATATGGGTCCCGTGAAGTGGAAAGTGGGCAGTGTGTAGTGGTGTGTTTCGACCCCACCTGCACCCAGAGTAAGGATGAGTGCTGTAGAGGAGGTGCAGGTGGGGGAACTATGGATATGCAATTATGGGCTTAGGCGTGCAGATGTTGGCTGGTGCTGTTGTATTCGGACCACCCAGGGGATGTAAGTAATATTGCAAATTGGGCAGAGCTTCCGCCCATACCTCTCAACCTCTAAGAGCAAAACCACTGGACAGAACATGAACCGTTGGGGGGACAAATAGGGACAGAAATGACATATTCCATTTACAACATTAGAAAGCTGATAGAATAATAGGTTATGCATTAGCATGACTCATCTGAAGGATGTGGAGTCTTAAACCCAAATATTTGTCTGTATTTAATGACATCAGTTCCCAGGTATTTGCCAGACAGGTGCAGATTGTAAGAGGAACACACCAATATTATGAAGAAAACTCTGGACAGTCTGTGGATTCTGTACAGTCGACAGGCAAGCTTTCGCCTAACAGGCAGCCATTCCCGATACGGGGCCCACTGCAGCACAGTCCAGTTGACATGGCAATGTACGGTATAACCATATGTGTTGTTGCATAACCAACTACACAATACCTACGAACACATGGTTGCAACACCCCACTGTAGGCATGTAAGCTGATCTAACAGGCACCACAAGGTATTATTGTAGTCCTCACCCTCACCCAGGGGTGTGAGTGTCCAATGCAAACACCAAATGCAGTGCATATGCACAGCTGTTGTCGTAGACAACATGGGCAGCTGTGGCCTTACCTGCAGCCATCCTGCACATCCCTCGATAATTCCCCTACTAACACCCCCCTTTGTGCCCCATACACACCATGTACCTATGAGCCCCTGTTTCATTTCTATTAATGTCTACAATTATACGTAGGTGACACCCTCTCTCCCACTATATTGCCAGTATCTGAAACCCCAACCCACATGTAGTATCACAGCTGTCCCACAGGACACATGTAACTAACACATGAAGGAACACCACAAGCACACCTGGAGAAGCACAGGCTCACCATCTTGTGAACCTCCCCCCCACCTCACACTCTATACCACTACATCAACTAATGATACTGACACCTGCCTCACATACAAATCTCAACAACAAACAAACCTTCCATATTGCTCCCCATCCAATTATACCTACAGGCTACTATACAGATACAATGCCACCCCCACTACCTACCTACCTATTCCTTAGCTATTCCCCTCTTCTGTACAGCACAGGTATGGAATAACTACACCTACCACAAATACCTGCATGTAACCTATCCAGACGTGTGAAACAGGAATCCAACTTCACCTTAAACTGACCTTTGTCAACAGTCATACCTGACATGTAAACCTGACCGAACCATGGATAATACTGGCATTTTAATGTAAACTAAGCATGATGAATGGGGGACGTAGCTATGTTATGTCTGTTACCCTCTATGAATGTGAACACCCCAGTATTAATTGGAATAAGTAGCTGGGGTCAATGTGGAGCTCTACACCCCGGGCCACCACTGACAATGGACAAGCATACGGTCCAATTGTCCCGGTTGACAGATGTGAGCAAAATGCATGATGTTACGCGTGTGTATGCGGGACAAGTGGGTGTAAGCCTGTTTGGCTGCCTGTATGCGAGTAACACACTGTTGAAGCAATGTAGAGGCTAACTCAGTGCAGGATGCCACAACCAGTGGTCAGTAATGCTGTGCTTTGCGCAAACCAGTGCATACCCACCTACAAATGTTCTACAGTGCCTTAGTCACTCTGTAGCCAACAGCTGTTGTTGTGGCCATTAACATAGTAATCTGCACTGCCAGGTTGCAACCCCCCGACCCCGCACACTATAGTCGACGTGAGTTCCTCTAAGCCATGGCAGATACACATTCAGCTGCTCTGATTACAAACACATCATCCAGCACAGTCATCCAACAGTATAGGAAATGTATATAAGTGTGTAGATTAATACCAGAACACATGTCCATTGCTCAACCACAGTATTATGAGCAGTGTATGTGCAGCACAGAACAGTGCCTATCCAATCATACTGTGAGAACAGTAATCCTGCATAATACCAAAGGAATAATGATATAGGGTACACACCGTGGGGGCATGCGAGCGTGCTTCATGCACATATGTCACACCTGGGGCATTGGTTCCATGGAACTGGGAGGTGAGGCTGACCAGATGTGTGAGCAAACCGCTGCCACACAATACCTTGGCAGGATGCTACCAGT
>NC_056739.1:1640696751-1640726751 GCF_019279795.1 Protopterus annectens | reverse complement strand
TTTGGTTGCTTTTCCTGGGGCAGTAATGGTTGATGGTATTAATTGAAATGTGGAAAATGTGACTGATTTAAATGTTTTAGTGGAAGAATTTAACCCCTTAAGGAATTCTAATAATACAACTGATGGTCCATTACTAAACGGAAATTGTGATATTTCTGCATTGGGGGAAACGTGTAAAATAGTTAACAATAGCAATAATGATTTTAAAATTTAGAATTATTCCAACAAAGTGGTGCAAACAGCACATGTTGACTTTTTGGCCAAGGGATTCACCTTTGTGCCTGCAAGAAGGGGAAATATCGTAAATGCTTTAATTGATTTAAAATGTTTTACCCATAATTTGTACCTTAAAGTATGGTTTGGCAAAGGGGACAATGAAATAAATGTGAATGGGAATGGTAATGAAAGTGTTTCATTAAAAAAAAACAAGTATTTTCAATCCCCCTTTGAATAATTCCATTCGGGTTTATGAAAGGATGTGTGAGAAACAAATAAGGCAGCACTTTAAACAGTCCCATGGGGAGAATTACTGTAACTTAAACAGTGGTGAATTAACATTAGGAAATGATTTTGTTAAGGACAAAACAGTGTGTATCGTGAAATCCGATAAAGAGAGTGGAGTAGTTTTAATGAATAGGGTACAATATTTAAACAAAATGAATGTATTACTTATGGATAGTACATATGAGGAAAGCTCCTTAAATGAGATCCGCATTGCTTATAGAAAGATAGACCTAGCATTGGATGATATGATGTTCCAAGGACAAATTAGCCTCAATGAGTTTAATTATATAAAAAAATGACCATCCTGTGATTCTGAATATTTTCAGATACCAAAAATCCACAAGGGCCTTACAAATTTAAAATTTAGGCCTATTGTGGATGGAAACCGATCAAAAACTTGCTATATGAGCAAATATATTGATCATTCCTTACAGAAAGGCTTACAAATATTTGAATATATCACTAAGGATTCGTGGCATTTCTTAAAGAAATTGAATTAAGTAAAATGGGAGCCTGGGTTGATTATGGTGACCGTGGATGTTGTTAATTTGTTTAGTATTATACCACATTTTGAAGGTATAACATGGTTGGAAGTTCAGTTAGCAAAAACTAGAATGTATGTCCAGGACACCATTAAAAAGATTACTGCCCTGATTGAATTGGTTTAAAATAATAATTATATACATTTTGAAGGGCAATATTTTAAACAAGTCACTGGGGTAGCCATGGGGGCTACCTGTGCTCCCATATTTGCAAACTTTGTAATGTCATACCGGGAACAGGAATTCTTAACGAAAAGTAATTTTTGGTCAAAAATTTTATGTTATGCCAGATTTCTGGATGATCTTTTTTTGTTGTGGAGGGGTAGTCAACAAGAATTGGATGAATTTGTTTGTTTCATGAACAACACAGTGGAGTTCTTAAAATTTATCTACTGGTTTAGTAAAGGACAAATCACATATTTAGATATAGAGCTGAATGTTGATAGGGCTAATGGTCTCCTATATTCTAAGATATATAGAAAGCCAATGTTTTCAAATTCTTATTTAGAATTTGAAAGTTGGCATTCTTTACATCAAAAAAGAGCAATAATTAAAGGCCAATTGGTAAGGGCTTCCAGGATGGTTAGTTATGATGAGCATTTTCATAATGAAATTGGCTTTATATTCAATATGTTTGTTAAAAGGGGCTATCCCCTGGATTTGTTGGAAGAATTATCTAAGAAAGTGATAGGTAAAAGGTATAAAAGCATTTATATACCAAATTTAGGGGGGCCTCACAGGCCACAAAGTGGACACGTTGTTAATTATAAATTTGGGGAGAATGAAGCGGGATTCAGGTTTATCACCACTTTTAACCTGGATTCTGCAGGTATATTCCTGGTGATTGTCAACAACTGAGAAATCCTGGGTTTTGACCTGAATTTAGGGACCAAAGTTGGAAAGTGTCCCCCCAGTATTGTATTTAGGAAGGATAGGTCCCTTAAAAATATGTTTGAGCATAATAATGAAAATGCACATGGCCTTTCAAATAGAGCTAAAGGTAACACAAAATGTGAAAAGTGCAATTACTGTTGCCACATTTTGGAAACAGGAGAGCAGTTTAAATTGAGTAAAAACAATCCTATTTCCATAAAAGGACACTATAATTGTAGCAGTGTTAATGTGGTTTATTTAGCCAAATGTCAAAAATGTTTGGCATTTTATGTAGTAAAGACCTCCAGAACATTCAAGACACGTATCGGTGAACATCTTTATGATATAAAGAAAAGAAAAATTACTAATGCTTTATTTAGACATATTAAAGACAATGTGACACATTCATTTAAGTTTTTGGCTATTGATCATATAGTAAAGGACCCTCAGGGTAAAATAGTAGATATACACTTGGATGCCAGTGAATTGAGATGGCAGTTAAGGTTGAATGCTACCCAATATCCTGGACTGAATGAGGCAGTTAATATTACATGTATTTTAAAACTAAAACATATAATGGGTTAGATAGTTTGGAGCTTTTTATAGGACATAATTAAACATGAAATGTTTTAAATGTTTTAAACGTTTTATAATGTTAGTCAAATATTTGTATGTATACAATATGAGTGAGTTTTATTTATTTATCTACTAATTTATACACTTTTATTCATTCATTTACACAAATTACGTAGTGTGTTTTTAAGGTGTAATTATGTAATTTATGTGACATCATCAAGTAAGGGTATTTAAGGGTTGGGTTTACAATGAAATTTGTTCTGATGAAGTCTCTTGAAGTAGAAGAAAGTGCTTAACCATTATCTAATAAAGTTTGGCATTCATTTGCAACTTTTCTCTGTCTCACCTGATTTGGTGCTGTAAGCTGTTGTGGTTTGAAGGACCTGTGACATGTGTGTTGTGGCAACCAGCCCCACAAAGGGGATACTTACATTGCACATATACCCACTCACAATTCAAAGGACATGCCACAACACACAGGCATGTATACACAGACAACCTTTATTTTTGTACCATACAATAATGTATGCTATTACTGACAGCACATGGATGTTGATGTATATAACCAGTGATGGTTGCAAGGCCCACACAAAACAGTAGATGCAGACAGTGTGGATATATAACATACTATGGTGTCCAGGCTAAGCCCTTCAATTCGTCCAAGAGTAGACAAAGGATTTGCCTGCAGGGTACGTAACAATCAACAATATCAGATGTAGTTCAGTAGCCTCCAATTACACCCTGTAGTCAAGCCCTAGGGGGACATTCATTACTTGTGGTAATGTCAATGTATCTGTCTCACGTATGGTCCCTGACCAACAAATGTTGTGGGTGTCCACGTTATGACTGGGATGATAGTAGGAATGCTAGCAGTAGTTAATGATAGGCCATTACCTAACAACCCCTTTACTGTATCACAGCAGGACAAAGGCTGCCATATATGTGGAGGACAAAGGCAGGAACACAGGGCCATACCTGTAATATTGCAGTTACACACCCTGGAACATGCTGGTGTTACAGGATGTGTTGCAACATACCCTTATGCAGGAATAAGACATCAGGGACACAAATGGATATAGCCATGTACTGCTAGCATGCAACACACACATTGCCAGTGTAATATCTGACACAGCACCTGTGTGGTAGACAGACAACACATGATAGGCACACCTCTGTCTAGCTAGAGGATAGGCCCGCAGTAGTGAGCTATGCAGACAGACTGCAGTCCAAGGCAAACTAGTATGTACACACACACACACACACACACACACACACACACACACACACACACACACACACACACACACACACACACACACACCCTGAAACACCAGTACTATGCTAAGCATTACATCACTCTACTCACAGTCTGTCTGTATGTCCTGATCCTCCTACATATATGTGGCTGCCCTCAGTGTGCTGATTCTCCTGTAAGAGATATTGCTACCTGCTGTCTGTAACATTGATGCCCACACACAGGAAGGATGTCCATCACACAGGGAATGTACAGAGAATATGCCCACATGATGTAGGGATTCATAGTGTGTGTTTGCCATGACAGTGGTAATTGGAAGTACTACATATGTGTACTCAGATATATATACATGGCTATCTGGATAAGTACATGTCCATATCGTCCCACCATATGTAATGGACATGGAGTGTAGCCCTACCCAAGCCCCTATAGTCCCAATGTCGTAGTGCAAGGGGATGTCTGGTATGTATGGCTGGTATATTATTCGACATTTGCTACTGTCATTGGGATTGTTGTCACAGACGTGGTGTGTGTGGAAGGTGACATGTGCTCATAGCATGTGTGCCATTGGCTGCTGACAGACATCCTAAGGTTATCATGGTACAGTACCTGCATATATAGCATGCTTGACTGCCATGTCACAGCACAGGGTAGGATACACCTGTGTGACAGTTCATAGCCACAACCAATGTGAACACAGCCACAGCCACATATGGTACGCTAGCATAATAGTACAGTATATGGACTATCTGTCCTACACCATCCTCATTTGTGCTACTCACAGAATGACCCTACATATACTGGGCTGCTACACAGTCTAGTCTGATGGCTGTCTGTTGTATGGGACATGTGTGTGTGTGTATGGCCCTACAAACATGTATGGTAAAATGGTACCATACAGTGGGGCAGCATGTAACGTCAGATAGAAGGGGAGCTAGAACAATGACATCTACCACAGTCTGTACAATGGCCATAGTACATATTAACAATACACACACTGCTGACATTCACCATCACTACACATCACACATCACTCAGTACTGTACAAACATCCACAGAATGTCCAGGTTATGGCATTAAGTGTAACCCCTACTGTATATGACATGTGTAGTACTCTGATATATCACTGTCTTGTTATCAGATATGATGACACTATTTACGGTGTACAGCACATATGCACCACTTCATGCACAACATGTATACAAAGGTTGACAGAGGTGTGGCTGAGAGCACATACACAGGGCCAGTATAGACATGTTGCTGTGATACCCTCATTAATCTACCATTGTAATGGGGTTTGTTGCAACATATGTCCAATGAGGGATATGTAGTCAATAACTATTATGGCCTTCACCATCAACAGACTGCAATCCTCACACTACTTTCTGCATTTCACAGATAGATGCATTGTGGCTAACGCATGAAACCAAACACATGACCCTGCAGATGGGGATTCCTGATATACATGGAGCTGACATGGCAGGTATTGCAACATGTATGACAGGCATATCCAGATAAACACTGTTAATCCAACATTATTCCATTTGCAGTATAGCAGCGCTTACATTCTGTAATCAGGTCAGGCACATCCCCCTCCTGTTTGTTGCCCTGTTTCCACAGTGTATGGCCAACACCACCAGGACGTTCCCAGGTATTGGAGTGTGTTTCCATGCAATTGGCTATGGGAATGTTACCACACCTGTTCCACATGCAATTTGCTAGGGAAGAGCTGCAATTTGTGCAGAGGCCATCAACTAATCATGAGCATCACCTAAAATACACATGCTGCTGCCCAAGCAATGCGAGTGTGGGCCTCCACATCTGCCAGAGAGGGAGTTGGGGAGGCAGACAGAGGCGAATACATATCAGGGAAGGGTGGGAGGGTAAAACTGACACATGTTTGCATCCACACCTACCAGCACAGGGTATCGAATACCCGACAGCTATATAGTGCTATCACAGTTCAATGCTGTTATTGGATGCGCCACATGGGTTATCTGGTAGGGAGCACTCAGAACATATATGTAATGGTGTGTGACATCTGAAACAGGGATACGGTAGATATACAGTAGGTGACGTACACGTGCCTGCCTGCATGAACAGGTGCCAGCATCAGCACAGGCACACTCACACAAGGACGCACACACATTAACACACTTGGCAGGGCCAGGAGTGCAACTCATCACTAGTTGGATTGCCACAACACATCAATGTGCAGGGAACACATGTACCACACGGGTCATATAGAGGTCGTATGGGCAGTGAGTATGAGGTGGTATCAGACATCAGGTGGCATGCTTCACTGTGCCCTGGGGAGTAGTGCATGTGGATGTGGACATACGCACCATCCAACACACACACACACACACACACACACACACACACACACACACACACACACACACACACACACGAACACACAGGTTGCCAGTTCGGACATGCATGGGTGCATGTCTGCATGGGTGTGTGGTGGCCAACAGTGCCAGCAGGCTATATAAGGGTAGGCGATGGGTATACCTTGGCATCAGGCCACATGACAATGGTCTGCATTGTGACACAGGCCAGTAGCTTCTGCATTTGCCCACACAGGTGGGTATTACATCCGTCATCCAGTCACCTGGGTGGCTATTGTGTGTGGCCAATGTTGTGCATCACTTGCCATGTATGTGTTCCCTAGTTCATGACTTGGATGGTGTCTAGGATGTGCACACCTCCCATATGCATGTACAGTGACATGTGGAACTGTACCTGGGGTGTCTGGCCCATGTTGTGAACACAGCTTATAACCACATGTGCCAATCTTGCCCACCTGTGGCAGGGAGTTGTACTGGTTAGCAGATTTACACTGCACCTACATTGATAGCATGCTAACAGCATTTCCTGATTTCAGTGTCATCTGTCCATACAGGGCATGTTGTCAGGCATGGTATGTCCATTGTGAGTTACATATGAAGGCACAGTTGGGTTGCTAACTGTGATTGGCTGGCCTTGATGTCACATGTATGGGTATGGCTTTGCACCCCAGCCTCTCAGCTATTTACATCATTTATCCCTGTATGGTTGACATTGTGCGATATAGTAGGGCCACCATAAATGAAATTAGCAAAACCCCTCCACATTGCCCACAGGTGTCACAGACTCACAACCACATCTACACAGCATACAAGTTGCAAACACACACACACACCTGTCATGTCTGGGAGTAGAACCCCCTACCTAACTAGTTTACTACACTACAGCACTACGCAGTTATACTACACACCATGGACATTACTGAAGTACATCTTCCCCAAAGGTGTATTTCACAATTAATGACATCAGCAGGACTACCAAAGTAGGGCATTTGTAATGTACTGTGAGTGAGTAGCCTATAATGCATTGCTCCATACACAGACGCTGAAACAAACACAGAACATCCAGGACTGGCATGGATGGAGACAGAATACTACCACCATTCAAAATCCCACTACAACAGTATGCAAAGTTACAGAACGTGCTATGGCAATTACTGGGCTATCACTTTCCCAGAGGTGTTCTTCTCGGTGAGTGACATCATCAGCCTTGACAAAGTTGAATATATGTATTGTACGGAGTGTGAGTAGCCTAACAAGCATTTCCCTCTACACATTCAGAGACAGACAGGCACAGACACAAAAACACACTCACACAATTGACAGGTCTGGGGTTAGTACTACTACCTAACTACTCTGTCTCTACAGCAGTAAGCAGTTATGGGACATGCTATGCATATTACTGAGCTACAGCTCTCCTAAAGGTGTAATTCACATTGGATGACCTCAGCAGGCTTGTTATACTACTGCTATGGGGAGGGCAGTGTGTGCATTGGCCATACCCCATTCATGTAGGGGTTGACATGCCACATGCAGGCACACAGAGGGTCATATGTCACAGGTGCATGTATACAGCTACTAGATGGCTACTTCCTTGTACAGTCTTGTTGTACAGCTGGCACATGCACCACATAGTCTGTCATGCTGACAGGTACTGGTGGCTAGTATCCACAGTGGGTTACATTTACACTTCATGTGTTGGGGGCCCTTTGGCTGTGTGCCAGTTGGGACAGGCCCGCATGGCTCCTTGTCACGGTCACCCTCTTCCACACATCTATGCCCATGTACCTGTGGCTTATTATAGTGTGTTGTCCTTACATATTTGTCTGTATTCCTATCCACTGTGTGGGCAAGGCAGGAGTGGTGCATACTGACGTGTCCGCACTGAGAACTGCAACTTCCAGATATGTCTGGTCCACTTGTGTTTGCAGACATTGCCTTCATGTGTTTAAGTGTGTGAGCATGCCCAGTATGGCCATCTGTGTTGCATGTGTGGATCACGTCCAAGTAGTTTGCACGGCGGTGCTGAACTTTGTGTTGTACACCGACAGGTAGCATGCTGTGTCTGCAGGGTATCCATCAGTCATTTGCCATTGACTGTTGCTGCATTTCTGCATAGCAGGGTGGATACCTGACTGTTTCTATTGTTTTACATAGGAGTGGGGGGCACACCTGACTACTAATCTAAGTGTACATTGGATGCAGAGGTGCACTTGACACTTGTACACATTTGCTAGGACTGTACTGGTATGTCAGGTACTCCATTTCAGTCTGTAGTCTTACCTATCCTGCTGGCTAAGGCTTACCAGTGTAGTACAGATCCTAGCTTTGTTTACCTACATATTAGTTTCTGACTTCCTAGCATTCACAAGTTACATCTGACTACCTGGCCTACTGCGGTCTATCTGTGTAAGCCTGGGGGAGGGGTTACCCATAGGGCACATTCAGAGGCGATAGTACAGCATTTGTTTGTGTTAGTCTTCACCTGTCCAGCTGGCTCAGACTGTTGTTGGGTATGTGATCCTTCCTGACTGGCATGTGTGGCTCTTATAGACACCCCTATCACTCAGGCCATTTCCTGCAGTGGGTTTTGTCACCCTGTGTAGTACTGGCTACTATGGTGACTCCAGTATGTGTTACAGATCTCATGATGCCACTATGGGTGTCTACTCTCTGCTGCCTTGACATCCGGCTACCCAATTCCCTTGCATGTTCACATCCATACCATAGCTACAGGTAAAAACACATTCTACACCATTTGGCAATTGGTAGGTTGATTGACTTAACTGTTAAACCAGGAAATAGCAGCTCTGTGCACATACGAGCACTCTGTCTGTGTGGCACACACACAGGCCTAAATAGGGAGGCAATGGGAAGGGAAAAGAGCAGTAGGAAGGTAATCAAGGAGAACTAGCTGAGCTGCCAGGTGAAATGTATCAGAATCAGCTAATCACACAGGCAGCAGACCAGTCCAGCCCAAAACACCAATATAAACCTACCCCCTTGGTTTTTCTACACTCTACAACACCGGTGTATACAAGCGGGTATATTTTAAAAACAAACCTACAAAATGAGAAGGGCTGCAGCAGGCAACATAGAACAACATGTACAAGAGGCTGAGGGTGGTGAGGATGTCAATGCTGCCGAACAACCCACAGTGAGGAGACAGAGAAGAGTGTACAGACCCAGGGTAACCTATCAGGGGCTACATGAGCTGGAGATAGTGGAGCACTATAGGGTGGACAGGGACCTACTACAGCAAATTGTTGAGCTTTGCTGGCCACACCTCACACACAGAATTAACAGAGGGGAACCCATCCCAGTGGATGCCAAGGTATGTGTAGGCCTAAGAATACTAGCTACAGGTACCTTCCAAAAGCCAGCTGGAGATATAATGGGGGTCTCACAGGCATCAGCATTCAGGTTACTCCACCAGTTCCTGGATGCCATGTCAGCACATGCCAGTGAGCACGTATATTTCCCCAACACCCGTGAGGTATTGGCCAGCAATATACATGTCTTCCACCAAATAGCAGAATACCCTGAGGTAGTGGGTGCAATAGACTGCATGCACATATGCAGCAAAGCACCACATGGTGAGCAGGGTAGGGTCTACATCAACCACAAGGGCTTCCCCTCCATCAACTGCCAGGTTGAGTGCGATGCCCAGGGCATTATAATGAATGTGTGTGCTGGCTGTCCTGGAAGCTATCACGATTTCCACATCTGGTATCTGACGCAGCTGTACCAGAGATTTACCAGTGGGGACATCCCTTATGGTCACCTAGTGGGGGATGCTGATTATGCACTTGAGCCATGGCTGATAATACCCATCAGAAATGCACACACACCCGAACAAGAACTCCATAATGAGGCACATGCACATACCAGAGTTGTAATAGGCATGTGTTTGGGATGCTCAAGTCATGTTCCCGGTGCCTGGATACATCCGGTGGAGCCTTGTCGTACTCCCCAGCTACATGTACTCAAATTGTCATTGTATGTGCCATGCTACACAATATGATCCTGTGGAAACAGCTGCAGCAGGGACAGTATGGGGCAGGGCCACACAGAACCCCACCATTGCCAAGGCCTGCACAGGCATAGAGTGACTCAGGGGAGGAATAACCTGAGCTTGCCCCACTATTTAGAAGGAGGTGTGCCCAGTATGCCCTGGTAAAGAGGCAATGCATAGCACATACACTGACACAGGAGGGACCCAGCGAATGACACCACTCTCTGACTCGCACATACAGTAAAAGTGATGCCATAGATAACACAACCTGTGCTAAACAATGTATAGGGAGTGTACTATGTGCATCTGACATAGGCAGCCCTCCAGCACCATTCTCAATACTGGCACACCCATAAGGTAAGTCACTCTCCTTACCAATTGCTGAATGGAGTAGTATGTGTTGTTACTTGTATCTATGGTATGGATGTGAGCATGCAAGGGAATTGGGTGGTTGAATGGGATGCCAGCAGATGGTAGACACCTATAGTGGCACCATGAGATCTCTAACAAATACTGGTGTCACCATAGTAGCCAGTACTACACATGGCGACAAAACCCACTGCAGTAAATGTGCTGGGCCACATGTGTGTCCATATGACTCACACATGCCAGTCTGGGAGGTTCACATACCCAACAACAGTCTCAGCCAGCAGGACAGGTGTAGACAAACACAAACAGACATTGTGCTAACGCCTCTGAATGAAGGCTATTGGTAAATCCTCCCCCCCCCCAGGCCTATGCAGACAGACTACAGCAGGTCAGGCAGTGGTATGTTAGTTATGAAGGGTAGAAAGTCAGAAACTGATATGTAGATCAATCAAACCTAAGAGCTGTAGTACACTGATATGCCTCTAGTCAGCATGACAGGTTAGAATACAGGATGAAATGGAGTACCTGACATACCAGTACAGTCATAGCAAATGTGTAGAAGTGTCAGGTGTGCCCCACCAGTCCTATGTAGAAATGTAAAAACAGTCAGTTGTGCCACCCCCAATCCTGTTTAGAAATGTAGAAACAGTCAGGTGTTTCCCCAATCCTGGTTAGAAATGTAGAAACAGTCAGGTGTGCCCCCCAATCCTATGTAGAAATGTAGAAACAGTCAGGCCCCCCATCCTGTGTAGAAATGTAGAAACAGTCAGGTGTGCCCCACCAACCCTATGTAGAAATCTAGTAACAGTCAGGTGTGCCCCATTCCTATTTAGACATGTAGTAACAGTCTGGTGTGCCCCCGCACTCCGCTATGTACACACATATTAACAGTCAAGTGTGTCCCCCAATCCTGTGTAGAAATGTAGAAACAGTCAGGTGTGCCCCCCCCCAATCCTATGCATAAATGTAGTAACAGTCAGGTGTGCTCCCATTCCTATTTGGACATGTAGTAACAAGCTGGTGTGCCCCCCAATCTGATGTACACACATTGTAACAGTCAGGTGTGCTCCCCAAATCCTATGTATAAATGTAGTAACAGTCAGGTGTGCCCCCAATCTTGTGTAGATATGTAGAAACAGTCAGATGTGCCCCACCAATACTACGTAGAAATCTAGTAACAGTCAGGTGTTCCCCACAATCCTATTTAGACATGTAGTAACAGTCTGGTGTGCCCCCCCACTCCGATGTACACACATTGTAACAGTCAAGTCTGCCCCTCCAATCCTGTGTAGAAATGTAGAAACAGTCAGGTGTGCCCCCCATCCTATCCAGAAATGCAGTAACAGTCAGGTGTGCCCCCCCCCAATCCTAAGTAGAAATGTAGTAACAGTCAGGTGTGCCCCCCATTCCTATTTAGACATGTAGTAATACGCTGGTGTGCCCCCCAATCTGATGTACACATGTTGTAACAGTCAGTTGTGCCCCCCCAAATCCTATGTAGAAATGTAGTAACAGTCAGGTGTGTGTCCCCTCCAATCCGATGTAGACATGTAGTAACATGTATGTGTAGGTATAATACCAGTGGAGCACAGATGACCTGAGGTGGCTAAGGTAGCAGGATAGATTGTAGCAGTTGTACAATAAGCAGGTATGAGTGTGTTAGGTTGATGTGTGTTTCATATTGTGTGAGAGTGGTCAGTACGTATGTATGTTGAGGTTTGACCTGGTGGCCATTGTCCACTACTGCCGATGATGGGGCCAAGTCCTCATAACTGCAGTGCCAAAGACAATTCCCCCCAGCATAACACATGCTAGCAGTAAGCCATTATAAATGTATGGTGGTAATATGTGCCACCATCTGAAAGATGGACATGGTATGACTGTTGGGCTAGATATAGAAGCAGTACACAGGGAAAAGTACCCCAGACATACAGTAAATAATGTGTAACCGTGAAATGGACACACTCTTGGAATTGTACATGCAGGTATGCATCACATTATCTGGGCTTGTAGTAGGGAATACCAATGTTGTCTGGCTGAACACTTGCAGATCACAAAGGTGATAGAACTGATGTATTGGGAAACGGCTGATGTCCCTGCACAAGCCAGCATAACTGGAATGCCTCATGCATATCTGTGAGTCAGATGCAAGTAGTGTCCATAGCACACATGAACCCAGCTCACCCAAACACCACCCACAAGTACCTCTCTGGTCATATCCCTGCCTTTGGGAGTGGGTATGACAATAGCGAAATAATTCAGCATGCAGTGCAGGTGTGCCATGCAGGTGTGTCCTTTGCTTTACATAGCACTCTGCCAGCATCCACACCACCTGATCAATACTGATAGAAAGCATTGGCATGAACAAATAGTACACCTACCCTGTCATCCCAGGGGAATATACTGTATGGCAGTCTGGGATTTTGAGACTGACAGATTGCAATGGCCTGCTACAGCTGGCCTGCATGACCACCAAATGGCCTACAGGCCTCTGCAAAAGCAGTGTGTCTCACCTGTACTGCCAATGTATGCTATGTCATGGACACCCAAATAACAACATACCACACTCCACATAAGCCATATGCAAGGCCATGTGGACAAACCACAGTAATATGTCCACCATGTCGCACTGCATGAACTGTGGAATGACACTAAAACACAGCTGTGATAAGGTGATAACTATAGGGAAAGTATCAGAGAATGTATGCATAATGTGTGGAAGAGGATAGAATAATAGAGAGGGGTGGGTGTGAGCATGGGCAGCATGGAATGTGCAAGGTCTGACACACAGCTGTGTGCACATACTATCCCTGGCTGCAAACACAAACATGGGTGGCTACAAACCTGTCAATACACCACAATAAGGGTAAAGTCCTGACTTATGACCCCTGCCTCTGGGTAACCTGTGTGAATTTGTACAACTGTGAGATATTGCCACAGTAAGATAAAGCCATACTGTCATGTTGATGGATGTACATATATGAGATCCTCTGGCAGCACTGTACCAATGTGCTGAACTGGATACACAGACCCAGCAGCAAGTTTCTGCAGCTCCCCCTCCACAATGGCATAACTTTCCCTGAATATGTAAGCATTTGACCACAATACTGGACACAGCTGCATTCACCCTGTGTTCCCCAGGACACCACTGTGAGCACAAATGTCCACCTGACAGTACTTGAGGACATAAAACATCACAGTGTATAACAGTGCACATGTTTGAACATCTCTGCTCACACCAGTACCATGTATCAGAAGCAGCACAGACACAATCACCTACAGTACACACTATCCCTTGCACACAGTGACCCCTTATTGCCAACTGATATACAGATATCCTGCAGAAACAGTTTGCTACCTGTAGGTATAGAACACAAAGGTCTGCACTGGAGTACAAACTACCTGGAATGGATCTACACATTCAATACAGAAGGGCATACTGGGGATGCTCACACACTTAGAGAAATGAAGGCAATGTCAGACAACATACTGAAAGGTCATACTGAGTATGCTCACACACTTTTAAATAAATGAAGCCCATGTTTGTCAACAGTGGACCATATATATCTGATAGTTGCAGATGTTAGAGCATACACTCCTCAGTATGAATCAGTCATGCTTTGCACACAAATTGGATAGGAATACACACACATATAACCAAAGACAACACACTATAATATACCAAAAGTACACATACATAGATGTACAGTGACAAAGAGCCTTCTGTCATGAGGCCTGTCCCACCCAGCACACAGCCAAATGGCTTCAACTACATGATGTATAAATGCAACTCACTGCAGAAATTAGCTGCTGGCATCCCTCAGCATTACAGACTCTGTGGTGCAACTGCTAGCTGTGCAACATGACTGTACAAGGCAGAAGCCATCTAGCAGTTGTATATATGTACCTGCGGAATATAAACCTCCATGTGCCTGAGTGTGGTGTGTCTACCTCTAGATGAATGGGATATGGCCCATGCACACACACTGCCCTCCCCATAGCCCTAGTATGACAAGCCTGCTGATGTCATTCACTTTGAAATACACCTTTGGGAAAGAGCAACCCAGTAATCTCTGTGGCACATCCTATAACAATGTAATGCTAGTTAGGTAGGAGTTCTAATCCCAGACATGACAAGTGTGTGTGTGTGTGTGTGTGTGTGTGTGTGTGTGTGTGTGTGTGTGTGTGTGTGTGTGTGTGTGTGTGTGTGTGTAGGGAACAATGCTTTTTAAGCTAGTCACATTCACTACAATTCAAATGCCCTACTTTGGCAAGGCTGCTGATGTCATTCACTTTGAAATACATCTTTAAGAAAGGAGTAGCCCAGTAATCTCTGTGGCATGTCCTCTGTGTAATGCTGTAGTGTGATAAACTAGCTAGGTAGGAGTTCTAATCCCAAACATGGCAACTGTGTGTGTCTCTGTCTGTGAAAGGAGCAATGCTTTTTAGGCTAGTAACACTCACTACAATTCAAATGCCCTACTTTGGCAAGGCTGCTGATGTCATTCACTCTGAAATACACCTTTGGGAAAGGCGTATCCCAGTAATCACTCTGGTGCATCCTATAACAGCGTAGTGCTGTAGTGTGATATAGTAGTTTCGTAGGGGTTCTATTCCCAGACAAAGCAAGTGTGGATGTTTGTGTGTGTTTTTCTTTGTCTGTGTAGGGTGCAATTCTTTTGAGGCCATTCACAGTCACTACAACCTCCATTGCCCTACTTTTGCAAGTCTGCCAGTGTCATTCCTAGTGAAATGTGAAATACACCTTTGAGAAAGAAGCAGCCCAGTAATTTCCGTGGTAATTCCCATAACAGTGTCATGCTGTAGTGTGGTATAGTACTTTAGTAGGAGTTCTATTCCCACACATGGCAAACGTGGATGTTTTTGTGTGCGTTTCGTTATCTGTGTAGGGAGCAATACTTTTTAGGCTAGTCAAACTCACTACAATTCAAATGCCCTACTTTGGCAAACCTGCTGATATAATTCCCAGTGAAATACATCTTTGGGGAAAGAGTACTCCAGTAATCTCTGTGCTCCATCCTATAACTGTGTAATGATGTAGTGTAATAAACTAGTTTGGTAGGAGTTCTAATCCCAGACATGGCAAGTGTGTGTGTGTGTGTCTGTGTTTGTCATTTGTATCCTGTGTGGAGGTGGCTGTGAGTGTATAACAACTGGACTCATTGTGGAGTGGGTTTTGCAAATTTCTTATATGGTGGCCCTGTTATATGTGACAATGTCCACTTTACAAGGATAATAGATGTGAAATAGCCAACAGGCTGGGGTGCCAGTCCATACCCCTACATGTGACATCAAGGCCTGGTAAACAAAACCCTTGTATTACCCAGAGAACACTCTCAACCCATGTCTCATACACAAACACACTTGCCTAGGCAACAGCTGCTATGTTGGTAGTACCCTGCATATTGCTCACAGATAGAAACCATGGTGTGATTGCAATGTACTACAGAGGGCACGGCACCCTGTCCATCAGTACAATAGGCATGTACATGCAGACAGGGTGCCTTCACTATGTTCCCCACTGGACACCTGTAACACCTGTGGTGCCATCAAATGTGAACCACAAAGGGCATACCATGGTTTAAACACATGCCCTGTATGGACAGATGCCACTGACACCAGGGAATACCTGTATCATGCTGTCAATGTAAGTGCAGGGTCAACCTGCTGTCCATTACCAGTTCCCGCCACATGAGGGCAGAACTGGCATATCTGATGATGGCAATCTGTATACACTACATGGGCCAGACACCCCAGGTACGGTTCCACTTGTCACTTTACATGCATGTGGGATGTGTGCACATCCCAGACAGTGTCCATGTCATGGACTAAAGAGCACATACATGGCAAGCATTGCACAGCAATGGCTACACACAATAGTCACCCAAATGATTGGATGGTGAATAGAATACCCACTTGTGTGGGCCAATCCAGACACTACACCCCGGAACCACGCTGCAGATCATTATCATGTGGCCAAATGCCAAGGTATACCCTTCACCTAGCCTTGTATAGCCTTCTTGCACAGTCAACCACTACACACCTGTGAAGCAATGCATGCATGCATGTCAGTACTGGCACCCTGTGTCTGTGTGTGTGGTGTATGATGCTTTCGACCACATTCACACTCACCACAATCCCCATTGGCATACTGAAGCATGATGTCTGATGTCAGATATCTTCACATACCCTTTCCCTATATAACCACCTGATAACCCCTGGGGTCCATGAGATATCTGCACATTACTGTATTGTGGCAAACTAACTAATTAGGAAGTGTATTCCTGACCTGCCATGTGTGTCAATGTGTGTGAGTCTCTGAGAGAGTGTGGCTGTGTTAACACTGACACCTGTTCATGCGGACAGGCACATGTACTACACCTACTGTATTGCTGCCATATCACTGTTGCAGATGTCACTCACCATCACATATATGTCTGGACAGCTTCTCAACATGAAAACTATGTGCCGCATGCAATAACTGCATAGTCATGTGATAGCAACACATAGTTAGTCAGGGGTTTGAAACCCTGTACTGGAATGTGTGTGACACAAACATGCTTAGGTTTTACTCTCCCACCCCCTCTCTGACTTACTTTGTCTCTGTCTGTCTCTTTCACTCCCTCTCTGGTGGATGTGGAGAACTACACCTGCTTTACTTAGGCAGCAGCTTGTGTTTTGTAAGTGATGGTTATGATCAGCTGATGACCTCTGCATGAATTGCAGCCCTCCTCTAGCTGATTGCATGTGGAACAGCTGTGGTAACATTCCTATAGCAAATTGCATGGAACCACACTCCAATATCTAGGAACAGCATGATGGTGTTGGGCCTTTTCATTCACTGTGAGCAGGACTTAGATCTAATGTTTTGCAAACAGCATCATAGTTGGATTTGGGATTTACCTCTAACAACATGCACTGTGGAAATAGGCCAACACACAGGAGGGGGATGTGCCTGACATGACTACAGAATGTAATTGTGGCTATTCTGCATTTGGCGTAAGCTCGGTTTAACAGGGTGTGTGTGGATATGGCTGATGTACATGTTTTAATACCTGTCATGACAGTGCTATGTTTTTGAGGAAACTCCCATCTGTAGGGTCATCTGTAGACTGGACAGTGTGTGGTGCCTTTTGTTTCTTGTGTTACTCACAGAACACCTGTCTGAGAACTGCAGAAGCATAGTGTGAGGATTGCAGTCAGTACATTGTAACAGCCATGAGAGTTACTGCCTTCATATCCCTCATAGGGCATATGTCACAACAAACCCTGTTACAACAGTAAATGTATGAGGTTATCACAGCAACATGTCAATATTGGCCCTGTGGTTTGTGCCTCTAGCCACAACCCTGTCAACCTTTGTACATATGTCATGCAGTAAGAGGCGCATATGTTCTGTACACCATTATTTATTGACATCATATCTGATAACAAGCCAGTGGGATAACATACTGCTACACATGTTATGTATAGTAGGGGTTATATTTGAGGACATAACCTGGGCATTCTGTGGTTGTGTGTACAGTACTGAGGTCTGTGTACTTATGCTGATTGTCAACAGTGTGTGTATTGCGAATATGTACCTTGGCCTGTGTACAGACTGTGGTAGATGTCATTGTTCTTGATCCTGTTCTATCTGAGGTTACATGCTGCTCCAGTGTATGGTACCCTATAGGCTTACATGTTTGTAGGGCCAAAAACACACATGCCCCATA
The DNA here is from genome assembly GCF_019279795.1 of Protopterus annectens. NCBI lineage: Eukaryota > Metazoa > Chordata > Ceratodontiformes > Protopteridae > Protopterus > Protopterus annectens. The sequence continues at coordinate 1,640,708,530 of NC_056739.1, read as the reverse complement.
CCACAGACAGGCATCGTATATGTAGGGTTAGTGTGTGAGTGGCACATATGAGGATGGTGTTGATCAGACAGTCCATATACTATAATATTAAGCTAGCTTACCATATGTGGCTGTGGTTGTGTTTCCATTGGTTGTGGGTATGCACTTTCACACAGGTGAATGTTACTCGGTGCTGTGACATGCTTGTATAGCCTGCAATATTTGCAGGTACATGTGTATTCCTTCATAAGAAATGTAGGGCAGTGTTGTGGCAGTCTGCCTGTAGTTTGCACAGTGCTTTGTTACATGCCTAGCAGCTTAGTGTACTTACCCAGTGTGATGTTATGTCCAGATACTTGCCAGATGTACTGCAGCTGGGCCACCATAACTGTCATGTATTTCTGACAAATCAGTAGGATGCTGTGCAGATGTATGTCACTAACTACTGGGTAGTATGTGGCCATGTGACCTCTGCTCCAGCGGTTATGTGTCAAGACAGACAGGAGTGTGTGAATGCATAACCTATGTGGGCATATGCATTCCAGTATTTATGTGATATACCCATCTACATGGCTGTTAACATCCACATTGTCAAGCTTGGTCCACATGTCTTGCACTCAGGGGTTCTGTGTATACCTCTGGACTGACAAAAGTTTGTCAGACTGTCCACATTTATTGGCCATATCTCTGCTGTAGTCCAGAGGATCATTACTGTGCTAGCAGTGGTACTGTACTATGATATCCTTATGATGTCTGGCAATAGCCAATGGCACCCATGTTAAAAGCAGACGTGACCTTCCACACACAACCTGTCTGTTAAGACAACACCTATTACAGTAGCAACAGTCTATATATATGCCTGAAATACATACCTGACATCCCCTTGCACTAAGACGTTGGGACTATTGGGGCTGAGGTAGGACTCCACTCCATGTTCTGGACATATGATGAACATATATGTACATATAATTATCCATATATCTATATAGATATATACATATATACATATCAACATACATAGATGTGTGTGTGTATATATATATATATATATATATATATATATATATATATATATATATGTATGTATATATATATGTATATATATATATATATATATATATATATATATATATATATATATATATACATATATATCTATATATATATATATATATATATATATATATATATATATATATATATATATATATATACATACCTATATATACATATAAACACTCAAATGTATACATATACACAGCAATATATGTCTACACATATACAGATATAGAGACATATGAACATATACTTATGGATATCTAAATATATATATATATATATATATATATATATATATATATTGACAGTAATAGGTATATCAGAATAGATATGTATGCACATATAGTTATAGAGATCTACATATATATCTACATAAAACGTATATCTGTACACATAGGATGTGCATACATATATAGCTATATATACATATATCTATGGATACATATATATATATATATATATATATATAAATATATATATATATATATATATATATATATATATATATATATATATATATAAAGAGATCTACATATGGCCATATATATGATGCACTGTACAGATGTGTATACAGACATATATATGAATATGCATGTGTATGTACATATAGACATATCTCAACATATGTATTAGTATATATCCATATTCCTGTCATATGTAAAAATCACGGTTGTGTATACTTTCCCAGATGTATCTCACCGTATGTATCTGGTATGTACATTTTAATAAAACAACATATGTGATGCAACAGTCATATTAATAACAAGTACTACACAATTGTGGAAGTAAAGGCAATTATTTAATACTAATCAATATGTGTATTGACAGATATAGTGGAAAAACAACAGCTGTCATCACAATGGTCATGGCATAGTGGTAAAGTGTTGTGACTATAGTGTACAGGGTCTTTTCAAGACCTGCAAGGGCTGTTTATTTTGTTGCTGGGAAGAATAAAGGCTGTTGGATACAGAGTGGTTAAGGCAGTTTTGAGCAGCTTTAAGTGCGTTTGCACTTGTTTGCATGAAGCTAAGAGGTGCTAAGCTACAGGTAAATGTATGCATGAAGCTAAGAGGTGCTAAGCTACAGGTAAATGTATGGACGCTTACACAGTGTAGGCTTCACTTACCAGTGAGCAAATAAGCTTAGCTGTTATATTGGAGCAATGTTGATACCTGCTAAGCATGGCTTAGCCCTGGTCACCAGTTCTCACCACCCAGTCCGATAACATAGCAGGGTAATGACATATGTAATAAGTGTATGTGATGTCATGTACAACCCATGTGCCTATGTGCTGTCAATACAGTAGCAAGGGGTGTGAGTGTCATGTCTGGGACACACAAGTGTATGAGGCCTGTACAGCACTGTTATCCATGTGAATGTGTTACATACAGCAATAGTAGCCCAGGGTACGTGCTGTCACACTGGCATGTAATGTATCATGCCGGTACTACTGTTGACAGTGCTTTCCCAGGCAAGTGTAGAGTGCTAAATGTAGTAATGACAACAGGCACACCTGCAGGCATAGCTGGACTCTTAGGCCTCCCTGTTGTGTTCCTGGTGTGTGAGCTGTGTCACAGTATATATCCCCTACTGGATAATGATCCCACATGTGGAATGTAACTGTAGACTACCATCTGTACAGCAAATGTTAGTGAGGGCTTCCAACATGTAGTTATGGCATACATATTGTTGTCAAACATCTATCTGTCACCACATTCATCCTACTGCATAGCTACTTGCCAAGCTGATGACTGTCAGTCCCTTTACAGATGTGCAGATGGCAGGTATCTAGCTGGGATATGTACAGGCAACATATGCTTGATTGTCACTGACATGTTTGCTCAGCTGTGTAAGAACTGGCACATATAGGAAACAACCCCCTGTATGCACCACATGCCATGGGTACCTCCACTACACTACCACAGTCAACAGAACATGGTTGGATACAGATCTCCATCATAGACAATAACCATGTGTTGTAATACATGTTGCATGCATGTCATCTTGATCATCTCAGTGGCCATGAGCAGGATGCACCCAGAGGATTGACTGATGCATGTCACTTTCACCCTGAGGGTCACCACAATGGTGTCTTTTGATAGATTGCCTGCTGCCACATGGCAGGTGGCAGGATACCACTGTGCACACATCCCCTACACAACCCATCTCTCTATGGACAATAGCTAGGTACACAGCTATGACCACCTACAGCGATGCACCCCAGTACTTACACATGTGTACATTTGCATTACTGAGGATAGCAGTGTGTGTGTGGTAATACACCTGTACTTGGGAATTCCATGAGGGCCATCACAACCACCGCAACACCCATTGCCAAAGTCAGTTGTGGCTGCTGCTGTATTGGACATTACATGTACCCTGTTATGCCACTCTCCCTACTGGCTACTTGAGCCTTGCAGTACCAGCACAACAGTGTTGTACGAATGGATCGATAGGCATGGGATACCCATTGTGTTCTGGCAAGTGTGTGTATGTGTGCATGTCCGTATATATGTAGGGTACAGCATTCCGAGACCACATACTCCTATTACAATATCCATTTCCACACAGTAGTACAGATAGTGTTGTTGCTTCCCATAAGTGAGTCATGACAATGCAACACCCTACTATGCCTGTGGCATGTACATTAAATGCATATCCCTGAAGTAACACTGTTGGGATATACAATGGGTTGTATCGCAGTCATGGGCAATGTGTGATGGTGGGTATGTCAGAGTGTCATTATGGGTTGCAGGGAGTACAATTTTCACTGGGGGATGTGGGAGCTGTGTACACTGTCATTACACCAAGATACAGCCGGTATATGTCCCATGTACCACTTTATGGTGACCACTGTCACCATCAACCATAAAGGTAAATGATACCACAATCCAGCCCAGTAATGCATGTGCTGTGTGCAGCCTACCTGTAACACATTGGACACATGGTCAAGTTAGTTAGCAGAGATAGGCCCAGGTCTCTCGGATGTTTGTCTGCCTGTTATGTGTCTGTTAATCTGTATATGATGGAATGTCACACAATGTATTGTCCATATACAACCATTACATCCCCCATAAGCCTACTGTACATGTCTGGGGATGTTCTGCATGTAATATGTAACCTGGAACACACCTCACCCTAAACGCTGTGTGGTGTGTGCACTGAAAGCCACACACCTCAGTAGCACTACATACCTAGGTCCCAGTCCCAGTGTTACCAAGTAAGAGTGTGAGTGTATGTGGATGAGTCTACATCAGGTTGCAGATTATACACGTCCCAACAGGTCACCTGTCCATGTGGCACAGGCAATAACTGTTATACAAACCTGTGACGTGTTCAACTGTACCCCAAATATGTCACAGCCATGGTGTCACCACAGTGACATACCCTGTTGTGGAATATGACTTCAGACCATCCTCCTGCTGACACATATACACCTACAACACAAATGGATAACATTATGGTGACCACAATCAACCAGTGTTACAAACAGCTATAATACATCATTGCTGGATGGCTGCACTACCTGACATGTATGCATTAAACTTTACTCCTGACAACATGTTACACTGCAGGACTTTGGTACACTGTAGTACAGTGACCGTGTACATCAGAACCATATTAACCTGTCCCTGCATCAATGTTATGGATGACATGGATGTGGCACAGGTATCATCATATGTACAGGGTGTGTTGTTCTTTGCTAGAGGCCGAGGGTGGGCCATACATTTGACACCATGCATGAGGGTGAGGAGTGTAATGAGGTGAACTGTGCTTGGTGATGTGGTGTGTGAAGGTATGGGGTTGCCCTAGGTGTGTTCGTATAGTGTGTGGGTATGCATGCACATAGTTCTGCCATGTGGCTGCCCTATACAGGTGTTTATGGACAACAGCAGACAATACCTGGCAAGGTGTGCAGTTTACTGCCTCCGGCCATGGACACATGGACTGTGCCTGCCAGGTGTTCCATGGGCACATCCAGGTACAGGCCTCGATGTGCTACTCTTCCCTGATGATGACAGATGTCTGCTGGAACCAGGTCCCTCTTGGGACTTTCCAGGACTATGTGCTCATGGACTGCTGTGTTTGGTGTGGACAGCACCCCTGCACAGTGCTGGGGATGGTACTGCCACTATGGGAGTGCCTTGGTGTACTAGCATGTCCACGTTGACTGCCAGCTGTTGCTGTTGCTCTCCTATGTCCACGCAGCCATTGCCGCACTCCCACCACATGTTCAAGCATGGACAAACCATGGTTGATGAGGCCCATCATCTCACTGTACCATCTATCCATGAGCTCAGTATAAGAACGGATGGCACCAGACAGTTCACGGAAGTTTTCTCTTCCAGATGTGAAAGCAGCCCTCTGCAGCCTCAGCCCCTGTTTGGTGTAATGTTCCATATGTGCCTGCACCACCATGACAGCCTGAAACATGCATCTGGTGGTGCCAATTGTGGCGTGACTGCCAGGGGCATGATGACCAGCGACCATACTACAAGCACCCTGGGTCATCTGACTATGTGCTATGTGGAGCCCTGCCAGACATATGGCTATGCCTGCTATGACCAGACACAGTTGGCATGGATATCACACTCTCCTGTGCACTGCCACCAACTGCCAGCTGTCCCTCCACCATGGCCATTGAAGATAGGGTATGTATAGGCACTGGCACTGTGTGCGGGGTTGGGGTGGCTAAAAGTAGGATGTCAAATGATGGTGCTGTTTAGGCCCCTGACAACCCCACCTGTGCCTCAACAGTGCTGTCATCATCTTCGGTGTCTGTATGGACACCAACATCAGATTGCATACAGGAGGGACCCTGACCCACCTCATCACCTGTGGGGGAAAACAAGAAAAGAACTTTAAGACCTGTAAAGCATTGCATAACAGTACACACACACACAAACACATGCACACGCACACACACACACACACACACACACACACACACACACACACACACACACACACACACACACACACACACCACCTTAATACCTACCTGTCCGTGACTTTACAGACAGTTCCACGTTTATTCCCATGCGATCTCCATCCTGCATCACACTTGGTAACATACACTCATTAATACCACTCATTAATGTATCATTCCTCTAAATGCCTAGTCAAGTGATCACAACACAAGACCTGTTACTCCATTACATCCCTGACCTGAGTGGAGTGGTTTTACATGGCCTCACTGCTGTCATTCAGTGTTCACCCTGTGTATGTCTGGACATCATGATCATGGCCCCTATATGTGAGGGGCTACAATGTTCACTCCATAAATTCAAGCACTGGAATGTCGTGTAAGTATTGCTCAGTACATGCCAAATATGCTACTCAATCAACCTATCATGTGACAATTGTAATATATGGATACACTCCCTGGTGCTGTCTTGTAATTCCACAATGCATCTGTAGTGCTGCATACATGGTCTGTCGGTCACATCTCTGCTGAAAGCAATATTAAGGGTATACCTGGTGTCTACCTTCTCTCCCAATGCATGTTCCATGCTAAAGACTTTATTATACTATCAGCTGTCCTGTGATTGCATACATGACAAGTATTCCTAGTGTGTCATGTGTCAGTCCATGTCCATGTACTGCACAATCCCAAAGGGAAGTACTGCTGTATGAACAACCCCACAATCACACATGCACACATGCATCATACATGCATCAGCCTCCCTCCACTTCACCAGAGTGACCCTGCAGACAAAATAACCATCCACCGACACACACACGCACACATACACACACACACACACACACACACACACACACACACACACACACACACACACACACACATAGGTTAGGTTGCACAAAGCTAGTACACGCAGAACTCCTATTGCCCATCTGCCAACATGCATAACATATGGTACACAACAGCGTCCAGTGCAGATATAGTCAATCCATGCTACCAACAGTATATATGTGTGTGATGCATGTGCTGTGTTAGTAGGTGATGCCCCTTCCCCTGGATACCACTGCACCCATGAACACAGTATTGCTGTGCACCTGTTGTATACCCTGCCATATACTGTGCATGAAACTTCACAGGTGTACAACCCATTGCTGAATGTGTAGTACTGTGCCAGTTATGTCAGGTCTAATGTTCACAGCCCCTATGTTTTTCAGCAACACATACCTGGGATGATATGTGGACATATGTCATTTGTGAATGCCTGATGTCTGGTATACTAATCTCAACATCAGCGGACCATGTATGACCAATCCAATACTATTACACTGACAACCGTTAGACCATGACATGGCTATGGAGCGTGTATGCACCCTTATTGATATCATGAACCCTTCCTTGATCTGCCATGGGACCACATCACTGCATATATTAACAGTACATAAGCCCAATATGTAACATATGTCCTGTACATTCACATGCAGTGTCTACAGAATGTGTTAGATATGCAGATGCTGACCGCGATGCATACACTCCATGTGTGGATATGTCTACAGACCCTTATCATGATGGTTTGTTGCACCTATTGTTATGTGTACTTCAGCAGTCACTACTCCTGGCAAGGGTATACTAGCATGGCCCATCTGCATTTGCCAGTATATGTTCAGTCTGCCTTACACGTCCCACAAATCTGCATGATTGCAACGTCTAGTCATGTGCACATCCCTTGGTGTTCACACACACTGCTGTCACTATTGCTTCCTGAACCTGACTGTGTGCAGATACAGCCATTCTTAGCATCTGTAGGATCCCTGCTGCAGCACACTGGTGTGTCATGCTGACAACCCCTCCCCACCTTCAACCTTTTTGCAGATGCTTGACAGGTAAGGCCTACACATGTGTCAGTTTGCAGTGTCCCATACACTGAACACCACGTGTTACAGCCTAGTCCCAACTAATAATATGGACCACAGTAATACATTATGCCATAGTGCAAATCTGTAACAGTTGCCATTGTACTGCTAGTATATACACTGTTATTGCACTGTATATGGGTGATGTTCATACATGTCCCTTCTGTAGGCCATGTCTCCCACCATTATATTACTCCCTGTGGACACATTCTGCAATGACAGGATGTTGGTTATCTTGCAGGCATCTGACCTACCCTTCCAATACACCATCATGGTCACCACTGTGATGCCGTGCATTTAACAGCAACAATACGTGCAGATGTACAGCATTCATTCTGGGTAGGTGTGTTCGATGTGTGCATGGAATATACCATAGCCATTACATGCCTGGTGTATTGGCAAGCATCAACATAAACCATAATCACCAGCTACAGTCTGCTGCCTTGGTGGTATACTGCAAGGAACTACAAAAGAGGGTGAGAGATGCGAAGTCAGTGGCCACACCTGTGGCATCGCTACAGGGTGGGTGCAGAATTACAGTACATCAACAGTACATGTCCACAATACTACCACATATACACATCTGTTTATTACTACTATTCAGCAGCAAACTATATATATGACATGTCAGATATGCATGATCTACCTGTACAGATGCAGATGCATATGCAAACGTGGTCTACTGATGTGCCCTATGGCCTTACCTGCATGCTCTTCAGCTGGTGTGTGGGTAGCACCCACCTCCACAATGGTGTCCGACAGTTGTTGGCTGTGTAGATGGGCAGGTGCCATTAGGCTGGCGAGTACTTCCTCAACACATGTGGGGGGTGGATGCCATGCCCCTCTGTTGTGAGGTGATTCCCCGGGACTGCAGCAGCATGCCAACAGGCATTGGAAAGCAGATCAGAACAATGATACATGACCTGCTCATAACTGTGGTTGTGCAGTCCGACATCATTGACACTGTGGACTATGTCATTCCATAGGGAGGTCCGCTCCTGCTGCTCATGGGCTGCCCAGTCAAACAAGACAGGGTAGTGATGGATTAGGTAGTTTAGCACTATTTCATTCTCAGCAGCTGAGTAAGCCGGGAGACATCCTTGTGACATCTTGCCTGAAAGACATAAAGATGGAAACAGGTCTGAGCAACTCATACAGCAAGGTTACCACAGTTCTTAATACACATCTCTGTCACCCCTCCACTATATCAGTGACAACAAACTGTAAACACAACTCATTAGGTATGGCTACAGCTTACCTACCAGTGGGACAGATATTGTATTGTACCACACTTTGTGCTATGTGTTTGTAGCCATGTTCCCTGTGTGGACACTATAATTTCTGGCCTGTTAAAGACTATTAACCTGCATGCGATTGTTATGGCCAATATGGTTCCATATAGCTCTGTGGCATGTTTGCTATGTGATTGCTGCACATCTGACATTCTGTGTTATTGGGTACGTCTATGCATGCTGCTGGACATGTTCCAGGATTGTGTTGACTATTACTACCCACGTATTTTCTATAACAGTGACAATAGCATGTTAAGGGAATATTTGCCAGCAGAACCACCTCTCCAAGTTCATCTGCCCATGTTACCAGGCCACATCACATGGGGGGCACACCCTGGGGCCTCCTCATGTACTGGTCCAGCACTATCTTCAGGTGGAACCACCTCAGGGGATGTTGTCTTTACCCGGGGCACACACAGACATGGTCTTGTCCCCCAAGGTCAGGTCCAGGGTCTGTTCCATACCGGGTTCCACAGACACATGTGGGAAGTGCTACATCACCTTGAGGCACCCAGTACACATTCACAGGGTCCACGTGCTTCTCCTGCTCAGCCTCCAGACCAGACACCTTCAGGATGTGGACTGCTGTTGTGAGTAGCAGTGGGTGGGAGACTTGTTCCTATTGTGTCCATATTGGGGACCATGAGGCTTCCACATCACAGACCACAAACACCATCCAGGGTGTTTACCCACCACATGTGTCACATACCACCTCTGTAGGTTGTCCTCTATATCTACCAACCTGGACCACTTCCACAACTATACCTGCCATACTTCCCCATATTCCCATTCCCTATTTCACAGACAAGGACAATGTCGTCCCAACAAAGGGTTCACATGTGACTTACCCATCCATGTTGCACAAACTGACAGCTGTATATATCTGTATGTATTGCTATGTGTGCTGTTCCCTTGCACATAGCATGCAGCACTGTGGTGGTAATGTAGGGGACATGTATTTACATACGTGTGTGTGTGTGTGTTTGTATATATGTAGACATGTGCATATAGATATATATCTATATATGTGTAGATATATATGATGCATATATGTGTTTATACATATATATATATATATATATATATATATATGTATATATATATATATATATACATATATATATATATATATATATATATGTGTATGTATCTGTCTACATAGGGGTATCTGTATATCTGTGGACATACATGTGTATATATATATATATATATATATATATATATATATATATATACACGCATATACATACCTTTATATGGGGTACATACAGACATCAGGTCCACAATCTCAAAACACTTTCTTGCACAGTTGCACTGTTCTGCCTTGCTGCAACACAGACAAGTGCCACATATGGACACAGCCTAACATTGGGGGGGTATATGTAGGGCCAGATTGCAGGTAACCCTATTACACACCTATGGCATTCCAGCATGCTACAATACAGGTTAACCTGAGTATCCTGCAAGTTTTGGGCTGTGGAACCCACGTGTCCATCATTATGGCATTACTTCTACCACCAGCTATTGGCCACAGTAATATACATGCTTCCCAATACACAATACACACTATGATGGCTTACATCTTATCAGTCAGTTCTGCTCTGCACAGTTGACATGTATGGCCCACTACCCACAGAGACAGACTTTATTGTTCTTAGCAGTTGTTCAACTGAAAATCATTACAACACCTGATGGCACATACAAATCATTCCACATATTCTATCCCATTATTATGGGCCAACTACTACAGTCAATTACACTCATATATACTTCACATACCTGTTGTGGGAATGAGGTATGTTCTGGATAGTGTCTTTGTAAGGATTTTTTTTGTTCTCCTTTGGCTTGGCCTTTAGCCAACTTTCTTTCTTAGTTTGTTAGATTGTTTGTGTGTTTCACATTTAATTCCACTTTCTTTCTCTCTCTCTCTCTCTCTCTCCAGTAAATGGATTGAGCTGCTTTGAACAGATTGCAGCATGGCTTTTGTAGGTGATGTGCATGATCAGGTGATGGTGTCTGCACCAATCAGTGTCCTCCACTTGCTACCTGCATACAGCATGCTGTGTAGCATTTCCAATTACCACTGTCATGGCAACCCACTACAATAAATCTCTACATCATGTGGGTGTGGTCCATTTACCTTTCCTGTATGGTGGAAATCCTTTCCGTGTGTGGGCAGCAGTGTTACAGACAGCAGGTAGCAATACCTCTTACAAGAAAACTTGCACACTCAGGCCAGCTACATATTTGTATGAGGTTCCAGAACTACAGACAGAGTGTGAGTAGTGTTGTTGTATGCAACCACCAGTGTTACAGGATTTATGCGTACATACTAGTTTAACATGGAATGCAGTCTGCCTGCATAGCTGTCAACTGTGGGCTTATCCACTTTATGGCCAGAGGTGTGCCTGTTATGTTTTGTCTGTCCAGCACACAGGTCCTTGTGTCAGATATATCACTGGCAGTGTGTGTGGTGAGAGCTATCAGTACATGGCTACATCCATTTGTGTTTCTAACTTCATATTCCTGACTAAGGGTATGTTGCAGACTATCCTGTAACACCAGTGACTTGCTTAGTTTATGACAACAGTATTTCACATATGGGCCTGTGT